>NC_059208.1:46450138-46525138 GCF_020615455.1 Coregonus clupeaformis
TTTGTAGCCATTTGCTACAGCCTGTCAACTATGCCTCTGCCTATCCCTGTTCTCTCCTCTCTGCACAGGCTACACAAACGCACCACACCGCGTGGCTGCTGCCTCTCTAACCTGGTGGTCCCTGCACGCACCACCCACGTGGAGTTCCAGGTCGCAGGCAGCCTCTGGAACTGCCGTTCTGCTGCCAACAAAGCTGACTTCATCCCAGCCTATGCCAACCTCCAGTCCCTCGACTTCCTGGCGCTGACGGAAACATGGATCACCACTGAAAACACTGCTACTCCTACTGCTCTCTCCTCGTCTGACCATGTGTTCTCGCATACCCCGAGAGCATCTGGTCAGAGGGGTGGTGGTACAGGAATCTCATCTCTCCCAAGTGGACATTCTCAGTTTTTCCCCTAACCCATCTGTCTATCTCCTCATTTGAATTCCATGCTGTCACAGTCACTAGCCCATTTAAGCTTAATATCCTTGTCATCTATCGCCCTCCAGGTTCCCTTGGAGAGTTCATCAATGAGCTTGACGCCTTGATAAGTTCCTTCCCTGAGGATGGCTCACCCCTCACAGTTTTGGGGGATTTCAACCTCCCTATGTCCACATTTGACTCATTTCTCTCTGCCTCCTTCTTTCCACTCCTCTCCTCTTTTGACCTCACCCTCTCACCGTCCCCCCTACTCACAAGGCAGGCAATACGCTTGACCTCATCTTCACTAGATGCTGCTCCTCTACTAATCTCACTGCAACTCCCCTCCATGTCTCCGACCACTACTTTGTTTCCCTTTTCTCTCTCGCTCTCCTCCCACACTACTCACTCTGCCCCTACACAGATGGTAATGCGCCGCGCGCAACCTTCGCTCTCTCTCTCCCACTACTCTCTCCTCTTCCATCCTATCATCTCTTCCCTCTGCTCAATCCTTCTCCCTCCAATCTCCTGATTCTGCCTCCTCAACCCTCCTCTCCTCCCTTTCTGCATCCTTTGACTCTCTGTGTCCCCTATCCTCCCGGCCGGCTCGGTCCTCCCCTCCAGCTCCGTGGCTTGATGACTCATTGCGAGCTCACAGAACAGAGCTCCGGGCAGCGGAGCGGAAATGGAAGAAAACTAAACTCCTGCCGACCTGGCATCTTTTCACTCCCTCCTCTCTACATTTTCTTCATCTGTTTCTGCTGCTAAGGCCACCTTCTACCACTATAAATTCCAAGCATCTGCCTCTAACCCTAGGAAGCTCTTTGCCACATTTTCCTCCCTCCTGAATCCCCCCTCCTCGCTCTCTGTGGATGACTTCGTCAACCACTTTGAAAAGAAGGTTGACGACATCCGATCCTCGTTTGTTAAGTCTAATGACACTGCTGGTCCTGCTCACACTGCCCTACCCTATGCTTTGACTTCTTTCTCCCCTCTCTCTCCAGATAAAATCCTGCGACTTGTGACTGCAGGCCGCCCAACAACCTGCCCGCTTGACCCCATCCCCTCCTCCCTTCTCCAGACCATCTCCGGTGACCTTCTCCCCTACCTCACCTCGCTGATCAACTCATCCTTGACCGCTGGCCATGTCCCTTCCGTCTTCAAGAGAGCGAGAGTTGCTCCCCTTCTCAAAAAACCAACACTCGACCCCACTGATGTCAACAACTACAGACCAGTATCCCTTCTTTCTTTTCTTTCCAAAACTATTGAGCGTGCCGTCTTTAGCCAACTCTCTTGCTATCTCTCTCAGAATGACCTTCTTGATCCAAACCAATCAGGTTTCAGGACTGGTCATTCAACTGAGACTGCTCTTCTCTGTGTCACGGAGACTCTCCGTCACTGCTAAAGCTAACTCTCTCTCCTCTGCTCTTGTCCTTCTAGACCTGTCTGCTGCCTTTGATACTGTGAACCATCAGATCCTCCTCTCCACCCTCTCCGAGCTGGGCATCTCCGGCGCGGCTCACTCCTGGATTGCGTCCTACCTGACCGGTCGCTCCTACCAAGTGGCGTGGCGAGAAGCTGTCTCCGCACTCACGTGCTCTCACCACTGGTGTCCCCAGGGCTCAGTTCTAGGCCCTCTCCTTTTCTCCCTATACACCAAGTCACTTGGCTCTGTCATATCCTCACATGGCCTTTCCTATCATTGCTACGCTGACGATACACAACTAATCTTCTCCTTTTCCCCTTCTGATAACCAGGTGGCGAATCGCATCTCTGCATGTCTGGCAGACATATCAGTATGGATGACGGATCACCACCTCAAGCTGAACCCTGGCAAGACGGAGCTGCTCTTCCTCCCGGGGAAGGACTGCCCGTTTCCGTGATCTCGCCATCACGGTTGACAACTCCGCTGTGTCCTCCTCCCAGAGTGCGAAGAGCCCTAGGCGTGACCCTGGACAACACCCTGTCGTTTCTCCGCCAACATCAAGGCGGTGACCCGCTCCTGCAGGTTCATGCTCTACAACATTCGGAGAGTACGACCCTGCCTTACACAGGAAGCGGCACAGGTCCTAATCCAGGCACTTGTCATCTCCCGTCTGGACTACTGCAACTCGCTGTTGGCTGGCCTCCCTGGTGTGCCATTAAACCCCTGCAACTCATCCAGAATGCCGCAGCCCGTCTGGTGTTCAACCTTCCCAAGTTCTCTCACGTCACCCCCTCCTCCGCACACTCCACTGGCTTCCAGTTGAAGCTCGCATCCGCTACAAGACCATGGTGCTTGCCTATGGAGCAGTGAGGGGAACGGCACCTCTGTACCTTCAGGCTCTGATCAGTCCCTACACCCAAACGAGGGCATTGCGTTCATCCACCTCTGGCCTGCTGGCTCCCTTCCTCTGCGGAAGCATAGCTCCCGCTCAGCCCAGTCAAAACTGTTCGCTGCTCTGGCACCCCAATGGTGGAACAAGCTCCCTCACGACGCCAGGACAGCGGAGTCACTCACCACCTTCCGGAGACATTTGAAACCCCACCTCTTTAAGGAATACCTGGGATAGGATAAAGTAATCCTTCTAGCCCCCCAAATTGTAAAGTGGTTATCCCACTGGCTATAGGGTGAACGCACCAATTTGTGAGTCGCTCTGGCTAAGAGCGTCTGCTAAATGACGTTAATGTGCCCTTGAGCAAGGCACTTAACCCTAATTGCTCCTGTAAGTCGCTCTGGATAAGAGCGTCTGCTAAATGACTAAAATGTAAATGTAAATGTAAAGGACACCAGAAACAAAATTGTAGACCTGCACCAGGCTGGGAAGACTTAATCTGCAATAGGTAAGCAGCTTGGTTTGAAGAAATCAACTGTGGGAGCAATTATTAGGAAATGGAAGACATACAAGACCACTGATAATCTCCCTCGATCTGGGGCTCCACGCAAGATCTCACCCCGTGTGGTCAAAATGATCACAAGAACGGTGAGCAAAAATCCCAGAACCACACGGGGGGACCTAGTGAATGACCTGCAGAGAGCTGGGACCAAAGTAACAAAGCCTACCATCAGTAACACACTACGCCGCCAGGGACTCAAATCCTGCAGTGCAAGACGTGTCCCCCTGCTTAAGCCAGTACATGTCCAGGCCCGTCTGAAGTTTGCTAAAGTGCATTTGGATGATCCAGAAGAGGATTGGGAGAATGCCATATGGTCAGATGAAACCAAAATATAAATTTATGGTAAAAACTCAACTCGTCGTCTTTGGAGGACAAAGAATGCTGAGTTGCATCCAAAGAACACCATACCTACTGTGAAGCATGGGGGTGGAAACATCATGCTTTGGGGCTGTTTTTCTGCAAAGGGACCAGGACGACTGATCCGTGTAAAGGAAAGAATGAATGGGGCCATGTATCGTGAGATTTTGAGTGAAAACCTCCTTCCATCAGCAAGGGCATTGAAGATGAAACGTGGCTGGGTCTTTCAGCATGACAATGATCCCAAACACACCGCCCGGGCAACGAAGGAGTGGCTTCGTAAGAAGCATTTCAAGGTCCTGGAGTGGCCTAGCCAGTCTCCAGATCTCAACCCCATAGAAAATCTTTGGAGGGAGTTGAAAGTCTGTGTTGCCCAGAGACAGCCCCAAAACATCACTGCTCTAGAGGAGATCTGCATGGAGGAATGGGCCAAAATACCAGCAACAGTGTGTGAAAACCTTGTGAAGACTTACAGAAATGTTTGACCTGTGTCATTGCCAACAAAGGGTATATAACAAAGTATTGAGACACTTTTGTTATTGACCAAATACTTATTTTCCAACATAATTTGCAAATAAATTCATAAAAAATCCTACAATGTGATTTTCTGGATTTGTTTTCTTCTCATTTTGTCTGTCATAGTTGACGTGTACCTATGATGAAAATTACAGGCCTCTCATCTTTTTAAGTGGGAGAACTTGCACAATTGGTGGCTGACTAACTACTTTTTTTCCCCACTGTAGATGACAGAGCTGTGCTTTGGGGAAGTTTTGGCGAGGTGGAATCCAGCACAACACATGTAAATAATACTCTGAACTGCTTCCTCCTCTGTGTGTTTGTGCTCTGTGTTTGTGTGTGTGTGTGTGTGTGTGTGTGTGTATGTGTGTGTGTGTGTGTGTGTGTGTGTGTGTCTGTCTCTGTGTGTGGGAGGTTGGGGAGAGGCAGTGGTCCATGAACTCAACTAGAGTTCCTTGCTGATCAAATTTGACAATTATGATAGTGTTCCTAGGAGCTTACACCCCTCCCCCCCTTTCTCTCTCACGTTATTTCTCTTAACTTCTCTTAATTTTCCTTTCTCTTTCCATGAATCAATCTCTCCCTCTTTGTATGTATATATCCCTTTCTCTTTTTCTCCCTTTTCCCTTCTTCCTCCTAGTCTTACTTTTTCATCACCCTCTCTACTCTCATCCATTACTCTCTACTTTTCCCTCCCCCCTCATCCCTCTCTCTTTCCCTTCATTCCTCTCTACTCATCCCTCTCTCTCTGGGTCCATTCATCAGTGCTGGATGCAGTCATGATGGCGACTAGCTGAGTAAATAAAGGCTGCCTCATCAACACGCCAGCACCATTCCCGTTACACCATAAATCACATACTGAGAAAGAGAGAGGGAGGGAGGGAGGGAGGGAGAGATATATATATATAGAAAGAGATATGGTAGGAGAAAGGGTGGGAAGGAGAGAGAGGGAGAGAGGGAGAGAGGGAGCGAGAGAGGGAGCGAGAGAGGGAGCGAGAGAGGGAGCGAGAGAGAGAGAGGGTGCAAGGAGAGAAATTGGGTATAGGAGAAAGGGAGGGAGGGAGGGATATAAAGGGAGAGTGAAGGAGAGAGAGAATGGGGGAGGGAGGGAAGGAGAGAGATAGAGAGACACAGAGGAGAGAAATACAAAGAAAACACACACATGGAAGCGTGCAATCACATACAGAGATAAGCCCAGAGTCAAACATAATCTGAAAATGAATTCACATTCAGTACACAACAATCACTCTGAGACACACACAGACCCACCAGTGTGTCCAGACTGAGCATGGCTGGTACACGCATACGCTCACGCTCACGCACACACACATGCACACACACACACACACACACACACACACACACACACACACACACACACACACACACACACACACACTGACAGAGACAGATCACAGACGGAGCAGGCTCTCTCAGCTCATCTATCCACTCTCTCAGCCCCCCTTCAAATACATATATCCCACTCTCTCTCTCTACCCCACACACACCTCTTCCATATATTCACGTGACCCACTACCAGCCTCTCTCTGCTCTCCAGACCCTTACATACATACGTTCCCTTTTCTTTTACCCTTTTTCATCAATCTATCAACTCCACAGCTCTCTAATATATATCCTACTGTATCTCTCCAGACCTCCCTTCAAATACATAGATCACTTTTCCGTCCCTTTCCAATACACCCAGCCCATCACTCTATCCCATCTCCTTCTCACTATTTCATCACCACAGCTCCGTTCTATCCTATATATTTAAGAGAGGGTTCTCCACTCACTGGACCACACATAGGGAACCATTCATCAAATCTGACGTCAGGTCAGAATGGAGCGAAGGATCTTTCAGGTCTATTGCGTTCTATTTTCCCGTTTTCCTGTTATTTTGATCTCTCTTTCTTTTCTCCATCTTGTTCTCATGATCTCTCTCTCTCTCTATCTCTCTCTCTCTCTCTCGCTCTCTCTCTCTCTCTCTCTCTCTCTCTCTCTCTCTCTCTCTCTCCCTCTCTCTATCTCTCTCTCTCTCTCTCTCTCAATTTCAATTAAAGGGCTTTATTGGAATGGGAAACGTATGTTAACATTGCCAAAGCAAGTGAAGTAGATAGTTGTCACGCCCTGGCTCTGGGGACTCTGAAATGTTGAGCCAGGGTGTGTAGTTTTTGTGTTATATTTTCTATGGTGATGTTCTAGATCGTTTAGATCTATGTTGGCCAGGGTGGTTCCCAATCAGAGGCAGCTGTATCTCGTTGTCTCTGATTGGGGTCCATACTTAGGCAGCCTTTTTGGCACTAGTCGGGGTGGGATCTTGTTCCGTTAAGGTTTGTTTTGTGTAACCTAGGACTTCACGTTTCGTTTGTTTGTTGTTTTGTCGTGAGTTTAGTACTTTAATAAAATGTACGCTTATCACGCTGCGCCTTGGTCCGTCTCATCAGTAAACGATCGTGACAATAGTAAATAAAAGTGAAATAAACAATAAAAATGTACAGTAAACATTACACTCAGAAGTTCCAAAAGAATAAAGACATTTCAAATGTCATGTTATGTATATATACAGTGTTGTAATAATGTGCAAATAGTTAAAGTACAAATGGGAAAATAAATAAACATACATATGGGTTGTATTTACAATGGTGTTTGTTCTTCACTGGTTGACCTTTTCTTGTGGCAACAGGTCACAAATCTTGCTCTGCAAGCATTATTTGGGGTTTTTAGTTGTACACAGAGGATATTTTTGCAGAATTCTGCATGCAGAGTCTCTCTCTCTCTCGTTTTCGTTGTCTCTCTCTCTCTCTGCATCTCTCTCTCTCTCTCTCTCTCTCTCTCGCTCTCTCTCTCTCTCTGCATCTCTCCCTCTGCCCTCTCTCTCTCTCTGTATCTATCTCTCTCTCTGCATCTCTCTCTCTCTGCATCTCTCTCTCTCTCTCTCTCTCTCTCTCTCTCTCTCTCTCTCTCTCTCTCTGCATCTCTCTCTGCCCCCTCGCTCTCTCTCTACATCTATCTCTTGCTCTGCATCTCTCTCTCTCTCTCTCTCTCTCGCTCTTAATCTCTCTCTCTCTCTTTCTCTCTGTCTCTGCATCTCTCTCTCTGCATCTCTGCATCTCTCTCTCTGCATCTCTCTCTCTCTGCATCTATCTCTAGCTCTGCATCTCTCTCTGCACCCTCTCTCTCTCTCTGCATCTATCTCTAGCTCTGCATCTCTCTCTCACGCTGCATCTCTCTCTCTCTCTCTCTCTCTCTCTCTGCATATTTCTCTCTCTATCTCTCTCTCTGCATCTCTCTAGTGGCAAGAGTTGCAGGTTTCAGAGATCCTGGATACAGCTGAGCTAAAGTGCTGATCTGTTCAGGAGCCCTAAGCTTGATGGAGCCAGTAAACAGTGGAACTAATCTTCAAATATGGCCAGGATAGCTAGATTTGAGAGTGTCAGGATAGAGCAGAGCCAGGTAGGGACAGAGCCAGGTAAGGACAGAGCCAGGTGCTGTGTACTGAAGGTTTGAGTGAGCCAAAGTAAAGTATGGCTGAGGCTGGGGCCAAGCCTAGGTTAGAAACAGCTTGCTATGGTATGGTAGCTGAGGTAAGGCTCCACTACCCAGTCTGTCTTATTGATCTCCACTTTGAAAGGAGACATCCATTTTTTTAAAAAGGAGGAAGAGAAGAGGAAGGGGAGTCCATTGATGAAACATTCATTTGAACGAGTGCAGAGGAGAGATGGAGAGAGAGGTGAGGGGTAGTGTTCAAGAGGAAAGAGATGGAGAGAGAGGTGAGGGGTAGTGTTCAAGAGGAATGAGATGGAGAGAGAGGTGAGGGGTAGTGTTCAAGAGGAATGAGATGGAGAGAGAGGTGAGGGGTAGTGTTCAAGAAGAATGAGATGGAGAGAGAGGTGAGGGGTGGGTAGTGTTCAAGAGGAATGAGATGGAGAGAGAGGTGAGGGGTGGGTAGTGTTCAAGAGGAATGAGATGGAGAGAGAGGTGGAGGGGTAGTGTTCAAGAGGAATGAGATGGAGAGAGAGGTGAGGGGTAGTGTTCAAGAGGAATGAGATGGAGAGAGAGGTGAGGTGGGTAGTGTTCAAGAGGAATGAGATGGAGAGAGAGGTGAGGGGTAGTGTTCAAGAGGAATGAGATGGAGAGAGAGGTGAGGGGTAGTGTTCAAGAGGAATGAGAGGGAGAAAGTGAAGAGATATAGTATGTAGGCTAGTGGGAGATCGGGTAGATAGAGAGAGAAGTGGACAGAGGTTAAGAGAGAGTGGGAGGGGGAAGGAGTTGGGTTTACCACCGGGTTAGAAGATGAACATCAAAGTACTGATCTGGGATCAGCTGTTGCACCTTTACTCCTGAGGTCCATGAACCGACTGAATATGAGCAATAGCGTTTCTTCTTCTGTTTTTTCTCCCTCCAATCCATCACATTTCATTTGTGAACAGCCATACGCATGTGTCATGCCTTGATTTGAAAGCACTCATAGAAGCACTCTTTGATTACCAACAATTTCCCACCAACCTTTCCACCATCACCATCATTTAAGGGAGGCTTTATAAATATCGTAAGTGATTGCTAATGCACAAACTCTCTCTCTCTCTTTCTCTCTCTCTTCACTCTCTCTCTCTCTCTCTCTCTCTCTCGCTCTCTCTTTCTCTCTCCCTCAATTCAATTCAATTCAGTAGACTTTATTGACATGGCAAGTGAAATTACTTACATTGTCAAAGTATACATCTTTTAAAAAAATGGTGGGACCAACAGCAATAAGGCATCAATAATACAACAACAATATTAATGAGAATAACAATACATTAAAGCAACAGTAGTAGACCAGTCTCAACATGACTGAGAAGCCACATGACATGGTATGAAAGCCAAAACAAAACCAAAATGGGAAATATTATTGACATTACATTGCACTTTTCACTCAGGTTGTGGCAGGAGGGCACATTTTGGCTTTTCACCCAATAAATATTAGATTTTTTCTTCATATTTTATAGTTTCAAACTCTTTGTACTGAATTATTATTTTGGGAAAGAAAGATTATCTTAGATCTGAGTATTTGTCACCGTGTAATAAGAAATGCAGCTCTGTCTCTACCTCTCCCCTGGAGCAGAGTGAGCACAGCCTGTCCTCTCTGGGCAGCCAGGTTTGCCTGTGACGACCGGTCTCTATAGCCTGACTATGCTCACTGAGTCTGTACCTAGTCAGTGTTTTCCTCAGTTCTATCAGTCACAGTGTTCAGGTAGTCTGCCACCATGTACTGTCTGTTTAGAGACAAATAGCACTGAAGTTTACTTTGATTTTTTGTGGTGTCTTTCCAATAAGTGATATATTTTCATTTTTGCTTTGTGATGATTTGGTTGGGCCAGATTTTCTGAGGCTCTATGGGGTTGGTTTGGGTTAGTGAACTGAGCCTCAGAACCAGTTGGCTGAGGGGAATTTCATCTCTTGACATTGTAGGGCTGTGTGATTAAATGTTTTGGGGTCACTTGTTTTTAGATGGTTGTATAATTTGATGGCTCTTTTTTCTATTCGAATAAGGAAGGGGTATTGGCCGAATTCTGCATGCGTTATTTTGAGTTTTTCTTTGTACTTGCGATACTGTCTTGCAAAACTCTGCATGCAGTATTTGATTGGATGTTTGACCCATATGGTAAAATTCATTATTAGAGAGTGGACCCCATACTTCGCTGCTATATAGAGCAATTGGTTCTATAACTGATTGGAATATTTTGAGCCAGATTCTAATTGGAATTTCTATTTTAATGTTCCTTTTAATGGCATAGAATGCTCTTCTTGATTTGTCTCTCAGCTCGTTCACAGCCATGTGAAAGCTACCTGTGTTGCTGATATTTAGTCCTAGATACGTGTAGTTTTTGGTGTGTTCTAATAGAACTGTCTCCAAATAGAATGTATATTTGTGATCCTGATATCCGGACCTCTTTTGGAATATCATTATATTCATTTTTGTTTTAAGTTAACTGTCAGAGCCCAGGTCTGACAGAACCTGTGCAGAATATCTAAATGCTGCTGTAATCCCTCTTTAGTGGGAGACAGTAGCACCAGGTCATCTGCGTACAGCAAACACTTGATTTCAGTGTTGTGCAGGGTGAGACCAGGTGCTGCAGACTCTTCTAATGTTTTTGCCAATTCATTAATGTAGATGTTAAATAGTGTTGGACATATTGAGCAGCCCTGTTTCACTCCACGTCCCTGAGAGAAGAAGTATGTTTCCTTGTTGCCAATATTAACCGCACATTTGTTTTTAGTGTACGTTGATTTAATAACATCATATGTTTTCACTACCTTAACCACTTTCTATTAGTTTATAAAAAATACCTTCATACCAAATTGAATCAAATGCTTTCTTGAAGTCTACAAAACATTAGTAGATTTTGCCTTTGTTTGGGTTTACTTATTTGATACTGCAGCAAATTTTCCCCAAGTTGCTGTTAAAGCAAATTCCTCTGTAACTATTTGATTCAAATTTGTCTTCATTTTTATAGATGTGTGTGATCAATCCTTGGTTCCAAATATCGGGGAAAATACCTGCAGTGTGGATAATGTTGAAGAGTTTCAGTATAGCAAGTTTTAATTTGTGGTCTGTATATTTGATCATTTCATTGAAAATACTATCAGCACCACAGGCCTTTTTGGGTTGTAGAGTGTATAGTTTTTCCAAGAATTATTGTTCTGTAATTGGGGTATCCACAGGATTCTGATAGTCTTTGACTGCTGATTCAAGGATTTGTAATTTTTGTTGTTCTGGGCACTTTGTTGGCCGAAGTGATTTCGCGACATATGACCATTTTGGATAGCCAATTCCTCATGGTGAGGTTTGTTTAATTTATTCAAATTCTACCAGAAGTGGTTTGATTCTATGGATTCCTTAATTACATCCAGCTGATTTCTAATGTGCTGTTACTTTTTTTGTTTTTAGGGTGAATTCGTATTACTTCAGTGTTTCCCCATATTGAAGGCGTATACAGTATTTTTGTTGTCTGGTTCTTTTGATTAGATATATTTCTCAATGACTTCCTTAGATTTTTGTGATCATTATCAAACCATTTTTCATTATTTATAATTTTTGGTTTGCTCTTATGTTTCTTAAGATAAGCCAAGGAGGCTAATTTGTCAAATATAAAGTTTATATTCCAAACGGCCACATTTACATCTTCATTGCTGTAGGAGAATGTTAAGGCTAAAAAGTTGTCCAGGAGAGATTAAATTTTTTGGCTACTAATTGCTTTTTGGTAGATTTCTGTACTGTTTGCACTCCATCTATAGGCCTGTTTAGTGGCATGCAATTTATTGTATCTCTCCCTCCCTCCCTCCCTCTTTCCCTCCCTCTTTCCCTCTCTCTTTTTCTCTCTCTCTCACTCTCACTCTCACTCTTGCCTAGAGTCAGGGCTTCAATGGGCTCTTAACTAAATGGGGTCTGTGCTGAGGCCATTGTTGAGAGCTGGGCCACGGCATAGACATCACGCTCCAATAAGCACAGCCAACACTAAAAGGTAAAGGCCACGGCACGGCACGGCCCTGTGTGTCCACGTGTGTGTGTGTGTGTGTGTGCGTGTAAATGCACATGTGCACTTGTGTCTGTGTCTGTGTGTGTTTGTGTGTGCACTTGTGTCTGTGTGTGTGTGTTACGGATACAGGTATCCTGTGTGTGTTTTTGTGTTTTTCCTCTCCTTCTGCCCTAATCACAGGTGTCCTTTATGTTCCTGATTGGTGGTCGTTGAGGTATCCCACCTGTCCGACATCCGTTTGTCTGCTGATTGTTGAGGTGGACCAATCAGTGGACATTCCTCTGCATTGCACCACCTGTTTCTGGTTTTTCACTCACATCACACATCCCATTGTTTTAAAAGCAAGTCAGTTGTGTTTGCTGACAGAGACTCTTTTCGTTTGTGAGTATAGATACTGTGGTGTCCTGTTTTTTGTGTACTCACTCATTTGCTGGTTACTCTGTATGGTAACTATGTTGTGTGTTCCTGGGAAAAGGGGGATTTAGCAAGTTGCCCTTGGGCATACATTACCTGTAGAAAGAACATTGTCTAAAAACACTAGTTAGACCTGAGCGGACCACCCACTGTATTTTTGTATGGTTAACAGTAGCTTAATGGTTCATGAGGCAGGCAAGATCAGTTTAGGGGTTTTTGACATTATTGTTTCATTCCTTGGGTCCTGCTCAGCCCTTTTTCCCAAACCTTCACCGTTTGTTCATAATAAACATTTTGTGTTTGACGGTAGTTTATGGTTGTCGGTGTATTTTTGTTCTCACTGTTTCCGTGTCACTATTCTAATTTGCATGAGTTATGTTACGGGTCTCTTGTCCATCCACCCTAGACTTTTAAAGCCACAGGGTTCGTAACAGTGTGTAAATGTGTGTACCTTTAGTTGTGTGTTCTTCCCTTAACAGCTCTTGTAACATTTCAAATTGATGCAGGGCATGTAGCCTACTAAAAAATTATGATACTGTGGTATTGCATTCGTTTTTCCGATTTTTTTTTGCATTGTGGAGACACCACACAATAGTTCTGTAAACGTGTTTGTGCAGACAAACTCTGTTGTATGGATGGATGGAAAAACATCAACATTGAAAGGCAGGTTGAATGATAGCTCAGAGGTAACGACAACGTTGATGCAATTAGCGGACATGGGGTGAAGGAATCACATGACGCAGGTAACAGAAACAAAAAAACTGGAATGATTACAAGAGGGTAATCCTGTTGAAACCAAGTGCAGAACACAAGGGGGGAAAGCACATAGGCAGAAAACTTAAACATGAATCAACAGAACACTGCAAATACCTAAAGACTCAGGGTTATAAGACAGGAAACACAACATGACGCAGGTAACATAAATACACAGAAAAACCTTAACAGAACAGTGTTCATTTCACTTACCTGCCTCATGGGAGTTTCCGTCCTACTCTTGTTTGCCGATTGCTATTGTGTTGTCATAACCCTATCCATCATACCGCATTCCTACAGGTTTTTTTTTCTCCCAAATGCATTGTCTGATGATCAGCACACTTACAAAACAATCTATACGCTACATGTAGGGGTCATCAACTATTGATAAGTGATGTTTTTGGTGGATACAGAAGGACCAGCAGTGAATACATTGATAAAGCAAGCAGTGTATGAACTGACGACAAAATAACCCTAGCTCTACATTATTAGTACACCAGAGTAATGTAGTAAGATATTAAATATGAACATGTAGTGTATTTTGGAGAATGATTTGGAAGCGGCTTGCAGCTTTTCAGGGACGCTAGCTGCCTATTTGGCTTTATGTCATCCTTATTGTGTGTGTGTGTGCATGTGAGTGTGTATGTGTAACAGTCTGCGTATGTACACGCACACACACACACATACAAACACCCTTTAAAGCCTCTCGAAGGCCATGTCTGAGATTCATTGCTGTATATGGTACATAGCTGTAGTGATCAGAGTTTAAATTGCTCTCTGCTCTGTTGTGCAAACAAAGGCAGGTTGAGAGATAGACAGGTAGGCTTGATACTAAGCAGCAGAGTAGTCGCAGGCTAAAACTGTCATTATTGGATTAGAGACCCTGAACGAGCCAAACAAAACATTAGCATTTTTTTGTGCTATGTGGTCCTCTGTAGCTCAGCTGGTAGAGCACGGCGCTTGTAACGCCAAGGTAGTGGGTTTGATCCCCGGGACCCCATACACAAAAAAATTAAATAAATGTATACACGCATGACTGTAAGTCGCTTTGGATAAAAGCGTCTGCTAAATGGCATATTATTTTATTTATTATTTATTAATATATGAATGAGCAGCGGTGATGAGGCTCAACAACTCACCTTTTCTATTCAGGATTTCCAAAGGTATAGCTTCCTGCTACACAACATGGTAATAATTGCTATTGGCAAGGTCTACTGGTTTGGATATTTTCATGATCCAGTTCAGATAGTTCATACCTACGCTTAGAAAAAATGGTTCCAAAAGGGTTCTTCAGTTATCCCCATAGGATAACCCTTTTTGGTTCCAGGTAGAACCCTTTTAGATTTCATGTAGAACCATCTGTAGAAAGGGTTCTACATAGAGCTGAAAAGAGTTCTACCTGGAACCATAAGGGTTCTACCTGGAACCAAAAATAGTTATTCAAAGGGTTCTCCTATGGGGACAGCCGAAGAACCCTTTTAGGTTGTAGATAACACCTTTTTTTTCTAAGAGTGTATACGTCACAGTCCAAGGTTAAAGAGGTGTGATGTTTCTTATTCCAGTGATGTTACTTATTTATTTCTGCTCCTAGTAGAGTAAAGTGTATCATCTAGTAGTAGTTCATTAAATGTTTTACATGTAGTTCGTACTTGGCTGTTACGACTTCCTCCGAAGCTGCCACCTCTCCTTGTTCGGGCAGGCTTTGGCGTTCGTCATCACCAACCTTCTAGCCACTGCCGCTCCTCATCTCATCATTCCATTTGTTTTGTCTTGTTTATTACACACACCTGGTTCATATCCCCTCAACAGTACCTGTATAAGTGTTCCCTCGGCCCCCTTGTCTTTGTGTGTGATTGTTTATTGTGGAGAGTAGTGAAGCTCGGTGGAGCTTCTTGTATTTTGTATCGCCGGGATATTTCCCTGTGTGCCTTGTATTTTCCAGTGCGCCTGTTTTACGCACTGGAGTGTTTTGACGCATTACTGCGTAACTCTGTGATTGCGGAATAAAGCCTGTTATTCTGTGATTTACCCTCCTGCGCCTGACTCCTTCAACATCACTTCATCACATTGGCAGCTAAAAGCGGAATTGCAGTACACAGCACAAACAAGTAGACAAATCTCAAAGCGCTTGAAAAGCTAAACAAACATCAATTAAATATATGAATGACATTACAATAGCTCTGGACTGCAAAGTTCTGAGGACTTTAAGCCTCCAACAGGTGGAGCGGCAGTCAATATCACAAGGCTTGAGCAGAGGGAGGTGCAGGTGGTCAACCAACTAGCTCTCACAGTCTCACGTCAGAATAAGACATTCATCCATGTTTCTCAAATGTAAAATTTAGAAGTTGTTGCAAATGTCAAAGGTAGAAGTTGTTGCAAACGTCAATTTAGGCATTAACTCTGAATGGTTAAGGTTAGGGTTAAGTTTAGCCATTGTGATGTCACGAGAGGCTGTGTCCTGGAGGGACGGTACATCCCCCTGAGATGGCTGCAAACCCAGACAGCTATGGCTCCATCTGCTGGTATGGTCGGGAACTCCACCCCTCTATGGCCAATCTTCCCACGCAGCTGAAACAAATCAGGAGCTGATGAGCTGAAGGTTTGGGAAGGGAAGAGACACAGTCTCCAACCTGGGCTCTCTGGAGGACAAGAGTGCTGCACGTCCACTTCCATGAGGAATATAAGGATTTGGAGATACTTACCTTTGGGAAATACTCACCTTTGGATATATGCCCCTGTGGAAATACGTGAGAGACATTTGGAAGGACTTTTTGCTGGGTTGGCCACTAGCTGCAACGTGGACTACAGTAAGGCTGGGGGAAAAGTTATCTGAGCGAGTGAGAATTATGATTTTGGATGTGGAAGAGACATCCCTGAACTGTTAACCCTTAAAGAGCCACAAGAGAACAGAATTTTGTTATATTTTCGTTAATTTCCCAAGACCTATAATAAAATCCTTGTTTTGTTTGAACCTTGTCTCCTTGCACTACTTGAGCAATCCCGCTGAAAGCTGTGTAGCCTCTCGTGACGTCACACCATTAACTCCGAAATCTTAAAGTTAGGCATTAACTCTGAATGGTTATGGTTAGGGATACGTTCAGCCATTATCTCTGAAATCTTAAAGTTAGGCATTAACTCTGAATGGTTAAGGTAAGGGTTAAGCTTTGGGATAAGCTTAAAACTAAAATCTCAAAAAGAACTTTGTATCGCTGGATTTCAACTTGCAACCTTTGGATTCAGAGACAAATGCTTACTCCAAGTTTAGCCATTAAATCCGAAATCTTAAGGTTAGGTAGAGAGAGGCTCTGTGTCTTCTTTATCCTGAGCTGGAGCATAAGCGTTTAGCTGGGTGAGTCTATGTTCCCTGGTAGTTGGTTTACTTACTGAACGTGTCTGCCAAAGTGCGTACAATCATTTCAAAACAACTTTCTATCGCTAGATTCAAACTTGCAACCTTTGGAATCAGAGGCATATGCTTATGCCCATCCGAACATCCACAACACCCTAACAAAACCGAAACCTACTTGAAGGTAACAGTGCTCACTGTTGCCCCTAGTGGCCGGTTTTCCACGTCATCTCCCGACTTCCTCAGACATGGATGGATGTCGAATACTGACTTATAACATGGGTGACATTGCTGGGTTAACAGGAAGAGCTGAGCAGTCCACTCATAACTTTGGAGGAATGATCCTGCCATTCATTGTTTTTTTTTATCCAGACTATATCTATACTAATTTGGCTATTCAACCCCCCCCAAAGTTAAAATATTCATAAAAAAATATATATATATACAGTACCAGTCAAAAGTTTGGACAGACCTACTCATTCCAAGGTTTTTCTTTATTTTTGTACTATTTTCTACATTGTAGAATAATAGTGAAGATATCAAAACGATGAAATAACATAATGAATCATGTAGTAACCAAAAAAGTGTTAAACAAATCAAAATATATTTGAGATTTGATATTCTTCAAAGTAGCCATCCTTTACCTTGATGACAGCTTTGCACACTCTTGACATTCTGTCAACCAGCTTCATGAGGTAGTCACCTGGAATGCATTTAAATTAACAGGTGTGCCTTGTTAAAAGTTAATTTGTTGAATTTCTTTCCTTCTTAATGTGTTTGAGCCCATCAGTTGTGTTGTGACAAGGTAGGGGTGGTATACAGAAGATGGCCTATTTGGTAAAAGACCAAATCCATATTATGGCAAGAACAGCTCAACTAAGCAAAGAGAAAAAACAGTCCATCAATACTTTAAGACATGAAGGTCAGTCAATCCGGAAAATGTCAAGAACTTTGAAAGTTTCTTCAAGTGCAGTCGCAAAAACCATCAAGCACTATGATGAAACAGGTTCTCATGAGGACTGCCACATGAAAGGAACAGAGTTACCTCTGCTGTGGAGGATAAGTTCATTAGAGTTAACTGCACCTCAGATAAATGCTTCACAGAGTTCAAGTAACAGACACATCTCAACATCAACTGTTCAGAGAAGACTACATGAATCAGGCCTTCATGGTCGAATTGCTGCAAAGAAACCGCCGTGTCTTTGTGAGACGCAGAGTAGGTGAATGGATGATCTCTGCATGTGTGGTTCCCCCCGTGAAGAATGGAGAAGGCGGTGTGATGGTGTGGTGGTGCTTTGCTGGTGACACTGTCTGTGATTTATTTAGAATTCAAGGCACACTTAACCATCATGGCTACCACAGCATTCTGCAGAGATATGCCATCCCATCTGGTTGCGCTTAGTGGGACTATCATTTGTTTTTCAACAAGACAATGACCTGTGTCCACCTTTTTGACTGGTACTGTACAATTATTTAATATTTACAAAATATATAGGAGCTCTATGCCTAGGCTGCCAATAGGGTGCCATGGCAACTGTAGAACTGTCAATCTAGTGGTGTTTTGTTGATGTTTAGTTGAGTTCAACTCAGTCACTATGGCTTTCAACATCCACAAGGCCATAGTTTCTATTAATGATCAGAATATTGCAACTTCCTTTTCTTATTTTCAGTTTCTATGGCGTCCAAGCTTTGCATAGCCACAGTGTCTATTCATGTCAAGTTGAATATTATTTTACTTGAGTTCACATCAGTTACAGTGTTTTTCAAGGTTCACAACGACAAGTCTATTCATGTTTAGTTGTACATATTTAGTTGAGTTTCTATGTCTTCAAGGTTCTCTAAGGCCTATTGATGTACCTGGTTTTGTACAGTGCATTCGGAAAGTATTCAGACCCCTTAGCTTTTCCACATTTTGTTACGTTACAGACTTATTCGGAAATTGAATAAACAATTTTTTTTCTCCATTCCTCATCAATCTACACACAATACCCCATAATGACAAAGAAAAAACAGGTTTTTAGAAAGTTTTGCAAATGCATTACAAATAAAAAACTGAAATATACCATTTACATAAGTATTCAGACCCTTTACTCAGTACTTTGTTGAAGCACCTTTGGCAGCAATTACAGTCTCAAGTCTTCTTGGGTATGACGCTACAAGCTTGGCACACCTTTATTCTGGCAGTTTCTACCATTCTCTGTCAGGTTGGATGGGGAGCGTCGCTGTACAGCTATTTTCAGGTCTCTCCAGAGATGTTCGATCGGGTTCAAGTCCAGGCTCTGGCTGGGCCACTCAAGGACATTCAGAGACTTGTCCCGAAGCCACTCCTGCGTTGTCTTGGCTGTGTGCTTAGGGTTGTTGTCCTGTTGGAAGATGAACCTTCGCCCCAGTCTGAGGTCCTGATTGCTCTGGAGTAGGTTTTCCTCAAGGATCTCTCGTTCATCTTTCCCTCGATCCTGACTAGTCTCCCAGTCCCTGCCGCTGAAATACATCCCCAAAGCATGATGCTGCCACCACTATGCTTCACCGTAGGGATGGTATTGGCCAGGTGATGAGCGGTGCCTGGTTTCCATCAGATGTGACCCTTGGCATTCAAGCCAAAGAGTTCAATGTTGGTTTCATCAGACCAGAGAAACATGTTTCTCATGGTCTGAGAGTCCTTTAGGTGCCTTATGGCAAACTGCAAACGGGCTGTCATGTGCCTTTTACTGAAGAATGGCTTCAATCTGGACACTCTACCAGAAAGGCCTGATTGGTGGAGTGCTGCAGAGATGTTTGTCCTTCTGGTAGGTTCTCCAATCTCCACAGAGGAACTCTGGAGCTCTATCAGAGTGACCATCGGATTCTTGGTCATCTCCCTGTCCAAGGCCCTTCTCCCCCGATTGCTCAGTTTGGCCGGGCGGCCAGCTCTAGGAAGAGTCTTGGTGGTTCCAAACTTCTTCCATTTAAGAATGATGCAGGCCACTGTGTTCTTGGGGACCTTCAATGCTGCAGACATTTTTTGGTACCCTTCCCCAGATCTGTGCCTCGACACAATCCTATCTCAGAGCTTTACGGACAATTCCTTCGACCTCATGACTTGGTTTTTGGCCTGACATGCACTGTCAACTGTGGGACCTTATATAGACAGGTGTGTGTTTTTCCTAATCATGTCCAATATTTATTTTTTACCACTGGTGGACTCCAATCAAGTTGTAGAAACATCTCAAGGATGATCACTGGAAACAGGATGCACCTGAGCTCAATTTCGAGTCTCATAGCAAAGGGTCTAAATGATTATGTAAATTAGGTATTTCTGTTTCTTAGGCTGTAACGTAACAAAAAGTGAAGGGGTCTGAATACTTTCAGAATGCACTGTATGTGGTTGAAATGTTTCTGTTGTGTGAGTTTCTTTGTCGCAAAGTTCAGAAAGGCATGGTAAGGTCATTTTGCACAACAAGAGACATTGTGGATACAGGAGGCTTTTGTGCCACAGAAGCTTCGGTCAATGCAGTAGCAAGGACATGTGTATGTATGTACTGGAGGCATATTACCTGATGGAGGCCCGCTAGAGAGAGGCTCTGTGTCTTCTTTATCCTGAGCTGGAGCGTAAGCGTTTAGCTTGATGAGTCTGCGTTTCCTGGTAGTTGGTTTACTTACTGAACGTGTCTGCCAAAATGCTCACTGACTGCTGGTATCTGTTGTGCGTTCTGGCACAAATGGTTGTCGTGCATCAGCCAATTGGCTGCTACATATTGTTGGTGGATGAGGTGAGTTTCCCACTTACTATGGAAAGTGCTTTGAGCAGCTAGGTGGAGATATATCCAATCAATAACCCTTTTATTATGTTGTTATTGCTGAAAATCAGTGTTATTTTATAAGGGGTTGACAGACCCTCTCGGTTCATGCATATTAGTATGAATTGACCTTTAGTTGTTGGAATGTGCTGATACAGGATGGTTGGGTTTTAGTTGATTAGCCCCATACCCTTAATCCCATGGTTTATATGCAGTCTCTTCCTGCCTTTGTCTGGTTGGCTGGTTATGCTGTGCTATCTGGCTGATGGATGATCAATTGTGTGAATAAGATTATCTCCACTGCTCATGATCCTACAAGTGTTAATTGGCCCAGCCAGACTCAGGGGATCAGCTTTAGAGAGTGTGTGTGTGTTTGTGTCAGTGTGTTTGTGTCAGTGTGTATGTGTGTGTGTGTGCACATGCATATCATTGTGTGTGTGTGTGTGTGTGTGTGTGTGTGTGTGTGTGCCTGCGTGCGTGTGTGTGTGTGTGAGAGAGAGAGTGAGGGGTCCGGCTATACGGTGGAGTCAATTGAAGCGGAATGGAACACGTGTTTGACTTGGAATGCAATCGAATCAAACGGGCCACTTACCCCATTAGCACCTCTCTCCCTGTCCTTGGAGCTACAGACACACAGTCCATCAAAGACCTCTCACAGAATGAATCTGCCTCCATAATTTACTTAAACATCCCCCCATAGCTCTCCTCCCTCCATTTCTCCATTCCTCATCCCATTTTACTTTCCTCCGACCTTTTCAACCAGCATACCCCTCCGCCTCCCTCCTTCCATCTCTCTCACTCTCATCCCTCCCTCCCTTTCCCTAACCATCATCCAACTAACAGACCCAACCCCCTCACCCCCCCCGTCTCTTCCCAGCCCTATAGCGTTGGTTGTCGCAGGTCATTTGCAATGCTAAGTGTTACTTTGCAATCTGCGTCGGGGGTGGGGGAGTAGCCGGGGTCCCTCTCACATGGCCCCCTAATCATATTATCTCTGCTTTACCAAGAGGCATAATAAGTGATGTAGGAAGGATTAGCAGTGCAATATATACATGAGTTGTTGTTTTTGCGGCTTCTTGGCCCTCTTTATTTGTCCTCTCATCCCCCTCTGTTCCCCCTCTCTCACTTATGTAATTCTATTAACAAAAGCGGTCCAGAGAGACGGAGAGTGATAGAGAGGGTGAGAGACAAGGAGAGGGAGAGGGAGAGAGATAAAGTGGGAGCACGATGGAGACAGGGTGAGAGACAGGGAGAGGGATGGAGAGAGAGAGGGCGATGGAGAGAGGGTGAGAGACAGAGAGAGAGGGAGAGAGAGTGATGGAAATAGGGTGAGAGGCAGAGAGAGGGAGAGAGAGACAGAGAATGATGGAGAGAGGGTGATACAGGGAGTGGGAGAGAGAGAGAGAGATAGAGGGAGAGAGAGCGAGAGGGTGAGAGAGAGCGAGAGAGAGAGAGAGAGAGAGAGAGAGACTGAGGAAAGGGAGCAGCGAGCAGAATATCAACTAGGCGTCCTCGACAACCGACAGAGCAGCGTCATGGTAACCCTTCCGTTCTGTCGGAGGGGGAGTCCCGGAATGTGTGTGTGTGTGCGTGTGTTGGAGGAGGATGGGGTGGTTTGACTGGGGTTTGAAATAGTGAAGGGTTTCACAAATTATGTGGTCAATTTAAAAACAACTCTCTCTCTCTCTGGCTCTTTCTCTCTCACTACATTTTTCCTTTCAGTTCTGCAAGTAGGTTTCTTAGTCTCTTTGCTGTGTGGATCTACCTCAAACACACACACACACACACACACACACACACACAATGACACAAACTAATTATGTTGTTGAACAACAACGGTTGGGTGTAATTATCCGGATGAACTGTGTTCACTTGAAACTGCGAGAAAGAAAACAAAACAACATTATTTATTATTTTCTATATATTTATCAGGGCACCGTTATCATCACTATTTGGCTGGAGACAATGTTTATGGTGAGTCAGGTTGACCAAAAACATTGTTGACCTAGATTGGAATGACCAGGTGAGGAGAGAGACGTTCTTTAACAGTGTGATAATACCTTGTGTCACGCCCTGGCTCTGGGGACTCTTAAATGTTGAGCCAGGGTGTGGATTTTCTATGTTTAGTTTTCTATGTTTTTGTTCTAGATCGTGTTGATCTATGTTGGCCAGGGTGGTTCCCAATCAGAGACAGCTGTAGCTCGTTGTCTCTGATTGGGGACCATACTTAGGCAGCCTGTTGGCACCAGTTAGTTTGTGGGATCTTGTTCCGTAAAGGTTTGTGTTGTGTAACCTCAGGACTTCACGTATCGTTTTGTTGTTTTGTTCGTGTGTTGTGTACGAAATAAAATGTATGCTTATCACGCTGCGCCTTGGTTCCACGAGTCATCAGTCAACGTTCGTGACACCTTGACTGGTGAACAACACAGAACAATGCTGTTGGTTGGTGGTGGCCACCACATTTCAACATTGACTTGAACGTATTGGTCATAAGTCATTCCTTGTAAATTTGACATGCAGCAATGCCAAAACTCTCAATATCTCTGGCCTAACCTTGTCCAGATCTGCATGGGACTGCTAGAACCCAGTAGAGACCTAGAACGCAGTTCAGCCCTAGAACCAAAGCCAGATCTAGAACCCATACCTGGGAATCTGCTAGAACCCAGTACTGACCTAGAACGAAGTCCAGGCTTAGAACCAAAACCAGACCTAGAACCAATGATGTCTATAAACCCTGGATTGCTGAAAATGTTTTTACATTTTTAAATGTTTCTGTTTACATTTTAGTCATTTAGCAGACGCTCTTATCCAGAGCGACTTACAGTTAGTGAGTGCATACATAATTTTTTTGATTTTTTCATACTGGCCCCCCCATGGGAATCGAACCCAACACCCTGGCGTTGCAAACACCATACTATACCAACTAAGCTGCATCCCTGCCGGCCATTCCCTCCCCTACCCTGGAGCAATTGTGAGCCACCCCATGGGTCTCCCAGTCGCGGCCGGCTACGACAGAGCCTGGATTCGAACGCAGGATCTCTAGTGGCACAGCTAGCACTGCAATGCAGTGCCTTAGACCACTGCGCCACTCGGGATACATAGATGACATAATATAATTTGAAAGAATGCATTAATGTATCCGTAATATAATAAACGTGGAAAAAAAACGATGAAGACATTAATAACAGCATTTCTATAGCTTCCAAAATATTTTTAATGATGGTAGGGGAGTGCCAAGATGGCGGTGCAGTGGCTTCAAAACATCTTCAAAACAGCACGCCATCTTTGGCTAGAACCCAGATCTGGGACTACTCTAGAACTCAATCCAGACCTGGGACTACTACTCTAGAACCCTGGGGAACCATGTGTGTCTGCTGGGAGAAAATGGGAGAGGAAAGAAGTGGATTTATGAGGCCCCATTACCCTTGTATTACGGCAAGTAACACTGAATAATTGTTTGTAATCAGGACATTGAGTTGGTGAGAACAGTATTAGGTTCAGCTCATATATCATTTGGCAAATACAGGGGAAGAGCAGAGGAGGGGTGGAGGGCTGTGTTTGGGGTATTGTAATACTGAGGCCAGTCCTTGCTTATGCATAATTGTTAAGGGCTTCCAACTCATCCATCCAAAGGCACGCATATTCACACACACACACACACACACGCACACACACACATTAATCAGTTGCCACAGTGACCATTACCAGACCATGATTAATTGCACTTTGTTAATAACTACTTCCTACTACAACTGTTTCTGTGTGTGTGTGTGTGTGTGTGTGTGTGTGTGTGCCCCTTTGTGTCTCACTAAATGGCTCCAGTACAACGCGCTGGATTCAATGCTTTGGGTTGTTTGTGAAAGGAGTGGCAGGTGTACAAACAGACAGCATTAAATGAGAAATACATCGATAACTGTTTATAATGTTGTTGTTGTTACAGAAGTCCTCTTTGATCAGATGTTCCTCGTATGCCAACAACCAATTTTCCAGAAACACATTTCTAACATAAAATAGCATTGTCCCTCGATCACAGGCCAGCCAAATAATCCCTCGATTACAGGTCAGACATGTGTGTCGTAGTGTCAGGGGACTAGCATGATAATATAGCTTTCTCATTTGGGAACTGTGTGTGTGTGTGTGTGTGTGTGTGTGTGTGTGTGTCAGTGGAGACACCTCAGAGGAGGAAGGGGAGGACCATCCTACTCTGTGAATTTCAGAAAAATTTAAAATAATAATGCCGCAGCCCGTCTGGTGTTCAACCTTCCCAAGTTCTCTCACGTCACCCCGCTCCTCCGCACACTCCACTGGCTTCCAGTTGAAGCTCGCATCTGTTACAAGACCATGGTGCTTGCCTATGGAGCTGTGAGGGGAACGGCACCTCTGTACCTTCAGGCTCTGATCAGTCCCTACACCCAAACGAGGGCATTGCGTTCATCCACCTCTGGCCTGCTGGCTCCCCTACCTCTGCGGAGGCATAGTTCCCGCTCAGCCCAGTCAAAACTGTTCGCTGCTCTGGCACCCCAATGGTGGAACAAGCTCCCTCACGACGCCAGGACAGCGGAGTCACTCACCACCTTCCGGAGACATTTGAAACCCCACCTCTTTAAGGAATACCTAGGATAGGATAAAGTAATCCTTCTACCCCCCCCCTTACCCCCAACCCCCCAAAAAAAAAAATTACAAAAAAAAAAAAAATTGTCAAGTGGTTATCCCACTGGCTATAAGGTGAATGCACCAATTTGTAAGTCGCTCTAGATAAGAGCGTCTGCTAAATGACGTAAATGTAAATGTAAATGTAATCCTTTTTAGACTATTCTAAATATATTCACTTCACCAAATACCTGATTTAAACTCACTGTTTTGCAATGAAGTTCTACAGTAGTCTCAACAACACACTCTAGGCTAGCACCATGGTGTAGCCGGAGGACAGCTATTCCCCTTCCTCCTCTGGCTACATTGACTTCAATTTAAAACCTAGGAGGCTTGTAGGCCTTACCCCCTTTCATAGACCTACATGGTAATTATGACCACTTCCAGAGGACATCCTCTAACCAATCAAAGCTTTTGCAATATGAACTGACATGTTATCCATCCAACCATGGGATTAGGATCAGAAAACAAACCTAGTGTGGTGTGCCACAGATCATTATCGGGGTTTTATGTATTCAGAAGCCTGGAGAGTTGGTAACATATTGGATAGAGATTGAGAGTGAAGAGTGATAGTTTAGCATTTTTTGGATATTATTCAATTTGTTTCCTCATTTTACATTTTAGCAGACGCTCTTATCCAGAGCGACGTGAGTGCATACATTTTTGTTACTGGCCCCCCGTGGGAAACGAACCCACAACCCTGGCATTGCAAGCGCCATGCTCTACCAACTGAGCTACAGGAGGCCAGACTCTACTGTGGTATGATCCAACTTTTAAAATGAGGAACCACTGTAGTACTGTTAAAACTGTGGCTTCAACCTGGCTGAACCAGCCAGGGTCGTGTTCACTAGGCATGAAACTAAAGAAAACAGTCCAAACTGGGGAGGTACTATCTGAATGCATGTCGTTTTTAAAAGGTTTTGCCCTAATGAACATGACTCAGAACTGCTTTACTTGGATGCATGTTTAAGGAGTGTGTACCCACTCAAACTACAGGAGACAGAGGAGGTAGATTATATATTGTTTTCTTAGTTTTAGAACTTTATTCTTGTGTGGAGTTAGTGCAATTTATTTCAATTTGCCTTGCAAACTAGTGGCAAGTGCGAACCTTAGCTAGCTACCAGAGTGCAGTTTTCTCCTCCAGAATGGCTAGCTAATGCTAACAACAATTTAGTGGATTTTTTGTTGAGAACCACTTTCATTTCCCACATCAGATTCAAGCTTCTTGGAAAAAGCATCATCGATCATGTAATGGACGAACGTCTGCGTATTCACACTGCACAACACAACGAGAAGGTATGAAGAAACAGGGTCACAAGTATCTTATCGTTAAGAGTTGGCTTTTACTTAGAGGCACAATGAGAGGGAAAGTTCAGCTAAAAAGAGCTTGCAGAGGTAATTGTACGTTACGATGCTTTACTTGTTGAGCATATGAACGTTTCTACTGTCTTCTCTGTGATGACAAAATCAATTCAGAATGATTTGATCACTTCCATCGCATCATCCATTAAAAGTGAGATTAGAAAGTACGGTTGACGCGGCGCATTGTTTTGTGTGCTCAAGTAGGCTTTTGTAGCGGTTGATTTGAACGGAGTCAGGCGCAGGAGGGTAAATCACAGAATAACTGGTTTATTCTGCAAGTACAGCGATACACAGCAATGCATAAAACACTACAGTGCGGTATAACGGCGCACTGTAGAAAAACAAAGCACACGGGTGAATATCCCGGCGATACAAATATATAAAGCTCCACCGAGCTATCGTCACCTCCACAATATACAATCATACACAAAGACAGGGGGGGCTGAGGGAATACTTATACAAGTACTGATGAGGGGATATGAACCAGGTGTGTGCAAAAACAAGACAAAACAAATGGAATGATGAGATGAGGAGAGGCAGTGGCTAGAAGGCCGGTGACGATGAACGCCGAAGCCTGCCCGAACAAGGAGAGGAGGCAGCTTCGGAGGAAGTCGTGACAATACCCCCCACTTGACGCGCAGCTCCAGCAGCGCGCCGACACCGGCCGCGGGGACGGCCAGGTGGACGCGGAGCAGGGCGAGCCGAATGGCGATGGTGGAAATCCCACAACAGGGAGGGATCGAGGACATCCCTCACTGGGACCCAGCACCGCTCCTCCAGACCGTACCCCTCCCACTCTACGAGGTACTGAAGGCCCCCCACCCGACGCCTCAAATTCAGGATGGAACAGACGGAGTACGCTGGGGCCCCCTTGATGTCCAGAGGGGGTGGAGGGACCTCCCGCATCTCAGACTCCTGGAGTGGACCAGCCACCACCGGCCTGAGGAGAGACACATGAAACGAGGGGTTAATACAGTAATCAGGAGGGAGTAGTAACCTATACATAACCTAATTTACTCTCCTCAGGACTTTGAACGGCCCCACAAACCGCAGGCTCAGCTTCCGGCAAGGGCAGGCGGAGGGGCAGGTCCCGGGTCAAGAGCCAGACCCAATAACCTGGTACAAAGACCGGGGCCTCACTGCGGTGGTAGTCAGCGTTGGCCTTCGGACAACGCACGGCGTGCTGGAGGTGGACGTGGGCAGCGTTCCACGTCTCCTCCGCGCACCAAAACCAGTCGTCCACCGCAGGAGCTTTGGTCTGGCTCTGATGCCACAGTGCCAGGAACAGCTGATACCCTAAAACACATTGTAAAGGTAATAGGCTAGTGGAGGAGTGGCGGAGAGTGTTCTGGGCATATTCGGCCCATGGAAAGAACACCGACCACTCCCCTGGCCGGTTCTGGCAGTAGAACCGAAGGAACCTACCCACATCCTGATTCACCCGTTCCACCTGCCTATTAGACTCAGGGTGAAACCCAGAGGTCAGGCTGACCGAGACCCCCAGACGTTCCATGAACGCCTTCCAGACCCTAGACGTAAACTGGGGACCCCGGTCAGACACTATGTCCTCTGGCACCCTGTAGTGCCGGAAGACGTGAGTAAATAGGGCTTCCGCAGTTTGCAGGGCCGTGGGGAGACCGCACAGAGGAAGGAGGCGGCAGGCTTTAGAAAAGCAGTCCACAACAACCAGGATGGTGGTGTTACCCTGAGAGAGGGGAAGATCGGTTAGGAAGTCAATCGATAAGTGGGACCATGGCCGTTGTGGAACTGGTAAGGGATGTAACTTACTCGCTGGAAGGTGCTTAGGTGCCTTACTCTAGGCACACCGCGAGCAGGAGTAGACATACACCCTCACGTCCTTAGCCAAGGTAGGCCACCAGTACTTCCCGGTCAGGCAGCGCACTGTACGGCCGGAGGAGGGGGACGTGTGTGCCCAATAGATAAGACGTTCACGGACACTAGACGGCATGTACCGCAGCCAAGCTGGGCATTGAGGTGGAGATGGCTCTGTGCGTAACGCCCGCTCTATGTCCGTGTCCACCGCCCACATTATTGGCGCCACAATGCATGAGGCCGGGAGTATGGGGGTGTTGTCTTTGGACCTCTCCTCTGTGTCGTACAGCCGCGACAGTGCATCTGCCTTCACGTTCTTAGTGTCTGGTATATAGGACAGCGTAAAATCAAACCAGGTGAAGAACAAGGCCCTCCTGGCCTGGTGAGGGTTCAGCCTCCTCGCTGCCCGGACGTACTCCAGGTTACGGTGGCCAGTCCAGACTGGCCCCACAGAGAAAAATTGCCCCACCACTCTGGTACCTATGGTGCCACCAGTCTGCTCGCAGTTGTCAGTTATTGTCAGGTATGAGGATGATCAGGGTTTGTTCAGGAACGTTTCTTGGGCTACTTTGATGTGTCAAGTTGGTGAGATGCACAGTCTTTGTTTGACTTTGTGAATTCTGAGATGTCTGAGTTTAACTTCATGGAGAAACTTGTTTCCCAAATCTATAATGGCGCTGCTGTAATGGAATGTACAGCGAGGGAAAAAAGTATTTGATCCCCTGCTGATTTTGTACGTTTGCCCACTGACAAAGAAATGATCAGTCTATAATTTTAATGGTAGGTTTATTTGAACAGTGAGAGACAGAATAACAAAACAAAAATCCAGAAAAACACGTCAAAAATATTATAAATTGATATGCATTTTAATGAGGAAAATAAATATTTGACCCCCTCTCAATCAGAAAGATTTCTGGCTCCCAGGTGTCTTTTATACAGGTAACGAGCTGAGATTAGGAGCACACTCTTAAAGGGAGTGCTCCTAATCTCAGCTTGTTACCTGTATAAAAGACACCTGTCCACAGAAGCGATCAATCAATCAGATTCAAAACTCTCCACTGTGGCCAAGACCAAAGAGCTCTCCAAGGATGTCAGGGACAAGACTGTAGGCCTACACAAGGCTGGAATGGGCTACAAGACCATCGCCAAGCAGCTTCGTGAGAAGGTGACAACAGTTGGTGCGATTATTCGCAAATGGAAGAAACACAAAAGACATGTCAATCTCCCTCGGCCTGGGGCTCCATGCAAGATCTCACCTCGTGGAGTTGCAATGATCATGAGAATGGTGAGGAATCAGCCCAGAACTACACGGGAGGATCTTGTCAATGATCTCAAGGACCATAGTCACCAAGAAAACAATTGGTAACACACTACACCGTGAAGGACTGAAATCCTGCAGCGCCCACAAGGAAACCCCCTGCTCAAGAAAGCACATATCCATGCCCTTCTGAAGTTTGCCAATGAACATCTGAATGATTCAGAGGAGAACTGGGTGAAAGTGTTGTGGTCAGATGAGACCAAAATGGAGCTCTTTGGCTTCAACTTAACTCGCCGTGTTTGGAGGAGGAGGAATGCTGCCTATGACCCCAAGAACACCATCCCCACCTTCAAACATGGAGGTGGAAACATTATGCTTTGGGGGTGTTTTTCTGCTAAGGGGACAGGACAACTTCACTGCATCAAAGGGACGATGGACGGGGCCATGTACCGTCAAATCTTGGGTGAGAACCTCCTTCCCTCAGACAGGGCATTGAAAATGGGTCGTGGATGGGTATTCCAGCATGACAATGACCCAAAACACACGGCCAAGGCAACAAAGGAGTGGCTCAAGAAGAAGCACATTAAGGTCCTGGAGTGGCTTAGCCAGTCTCCAGACCTTAATCCCATAGAAAATCTGTGGAGGGAGCTGAAGTTTCGAGTTACCAAATGTCAGCCTCGAAACCTTAATGACTTAGAGAAGATCTGCAAAGAGGAGTGGGACAAAATCCCTCCTGAGATGTGTGCAAACCTGGTGGCCAACTACAAGAAATGTCTGACCTCTGTGATTGCCAACAAGGTTTTTGCCATCAAGTACTAAGTCATGTTTTGCAGAGGGGTCAAATACTTATTTCCCTCATTAAAATGCAAATCAATTTATAACATTTTTTACATGTGTTTTTCTGGATTTTTTTGTTGTTATTCTGTCTCTCACTGTTCAAATAAACCTACCATTAAAATTATAGACTGATAATTTATTTTTAAGTGGGCAAACATACAAAATCAGCAGGGGATCAAATACTTTTTTCCCTCACTGTATCTGCTATTTGTACTTACAGCTAAATCCCCTTCTGTTCCCTGATTAAGAGGTGATGACCATTTCACTCCAATACCATTGTCCCCTCCAAGCACTGTGAGTAGACCTGTCAATTTTCTCTCATTACTGTATGTAGAGTCAATCACATACACAAACACAATCACATTGTTACACATCAATGATTTTACTCCTTGCTTGGACTAACTAATTCTTAGCTTTTTTGTCTAACTGTGTAGTGTATTGTTTTATTGTTCCTGTCCTGCCCTCAATGGAAGAGTTGAGCTCTTCTCCAACACCATCCATCCATGATGTGCCTGTCCTACACTGAAGCCTATGAACTCCTCATCCCCTGTCCTGCACTGAATTCAAGCCTCTGAAAACCTCAACCCCTGTCCTGAACTGAAGTCAAGCCTCTGAACACCTCATCCCCTGTCCTGAACTGAAGTCAAGCCTCTGAACACCTCAACCCCTGTCCTGAACTGAAGTCAAGCCTCTGAACACCTCATCCCCTGTCCTGAACTGAAGTCAAGCCTCTGAACACCTCAACCCATGCCTCATACCCCCATTCAATCACTGCTGTGATCTCTTCTCAACACTCTGTAAGTAGCCCTCTCATTCCCATCCCCCATAATATTGTACTATAAAAGTATTTATTAAATGCTTCAGGTTAAAATAATTAGTCTTTGACAATTTTTTGAAAAACGTGCTGTCCGCGCCTATACCGTAGGTCTCCAATCTTCCTAAATGTTTCAAGTCACCAGCCTCCACTGGTGTGGGTGTGAGTGTTTGTGTGCGAGTACTTATGTGCATGTACATTCTGTGTGTGTCAGTGTGTGTGTTCATGGTGGGAAGAAGTAATCAGTGAGTGAGTTACAGCAGAGCTGGCCCACCTGAGACGCCAAGCAATAAAACATCCCTGATGGAATGAAACCTTAACCCACCCAACTCCCCACTGTTATAATCCCATTTCCCTTGGCTTGTGTGTCAAGTGTGTGTGTGTGTGTACATGGATGTGTTTGTTTGCGTGTTTGTACGTGCATACTTGTGTGTGTAACATGTATGTATGTGTGCTTGTAATTAGGTTGTGTGTATGTGGGTGTGTACACCTACAGACATTAGACTAAATGCTCTTTAGACTAGTTATAATGATAGAGGTCAACTTCCTGAATGTGATATTGTCTTTTCAAAGAGTACCTTTTCATCCACTGGGTAAAAGTGAAGAGTTGCGTGGGTGTGAGAAAATATCTAATTGTGAAACATTGTGGAATGCTGAGTGACGCTTTGAAACGTAACTCACTTGCACATAAACAAAGGCTGTCCATTGAGGATGCACTGAGCACTGAGCACTGACAGCAGCTGTTTCCATCTTATAAACCAGGAGATAAATATGGACACCTAAGTCACTAATTATAGGACTATATGTCCCTGATTACCAAGTAACTTCTGACATCTTGGCCACCTCTTTGGCTCTTTCACTCTTGCTACTGTCCAAAAATAATCAGTGGTTTTTAGTGAATACATAGTTTATGTAGGTATAAGTAACCTTGCTGCTTACAGCTACAGCCTCTCTCGAGTCTAACTTTACTATTTTAATCTGCCAACATGATATCATTGATAAGCATCAGTCTGTGACCATTTGTGATGCTTATCTTTTTGCAAGGTGTCACAGAATGGTGCATATTAGTTGATAACAGCCTGTTTAATCTGGTCATCCACTTCATTTTTATACCAACTGAGCTACCGGGGACTACAATTAGTTATGGTGAGTTTGAATTAAACTGGTCACGAACGTAGAGCATGGCGCTTGCAACGCCAGGGTTGTGGGTTTGTTCCCACGGGGGGCCAGTATGAAAATGTATGCACTCACTAACTGTAAGTCGCTCTGGATAACAGCGTCTGCAAAATGTAAAATATTCTGACTTGTTTGATTGTCATTGAATGTCTTCTATGGCTTGAACCAGAATGAGAGAGAATGCTGGTGGTCCCACTCTATTTTGTATTCTGTTGAAAATATATATATCTCTCTTTCTTTCTCTCTCTTTCTTTCTCTTTATTTATCTCCCTCACTCTCTCCCCATCTCTTGCTCCCTGGCTCTTAACTGTAAAACCCCCTCCTCAGTCCTTGCTCGTGAATCGCGCGATGCAGTACACCCATTAAAAATGTGCCGATACATGGAACTCATACCAAAGAGAGAGAGGAGAGGAGAGGAGAGGAGAGGAGAGGAGAGGAGAGGAGAGGAGAGGAGAGGAGAGGAGAGGAGAGGAGAGGAGAGGAGAGGAGAGGAGAGGAGAGGAGAGGAGAGGAGAGGAGAGGAGAGGAGAATAATTACATTTCATGTTAACAAACTATAGTTTTTGCAAGTCGGTTAGGACATCTACTTTGTGCATGACACAAGTAATTTTTCCAACAGTTGTTTACAGACAGATTATTTCACTTATAATTCACTGTATCACAATTCCAGTGGGTCAGAAGTTTAAATACACTAAGGTGTGGTCGGGAGAGGTTGTGTTTTCTCTAGCAGGAGGTAAGCTTGGCTTCTTATATGGTGTTGAGTAAAGCTTAAACCATGTATTTAGATTGTAGGTAGGTATTGTAGTTAGGTATTGTAGGTAGTTTACTTAGGTATTTATTGTAGGTTATTGTAGGTAATTATTGTAGGTAAGTATTGTATTCGGCGGAGCCCGGCGAAGCACGAGGCTAGCTAACCCACTACCTGGACCAACAAAGCTAGCTAGCTAGCGGGTAGCTACTGGTAACTTTTAGCAACTGTGGATAGTTGTTTCCAATGTTATTTCACGCTTAAGAGTACCTGTAATTAAGCCAGCTAGCTACCTACCATTCAGCTGTTTTTCTAACCTCATTATCCGAGGCATTAACGTTAGGTAGTTGGTGGCTACTGTACTTAATTACAGCTACTGATTGCAGTCTGCCACCCAGACAGCTGGCGTCGGGTAAGTTTGGCTTTATACATAGCTTGGGCTTTGTCGAGTAAGGCTTAAACTATGTATTTAGATTGTAGTTAGGTATTATAGGTAGGCATCGTGGGCTGTATATTATTAGGTATTATAGGTAGGCATCGTGGGCTGTTGTGGGTAGTTATTGTAGGTTAGCATTGCATTCGGCGGTGCCGGGTGTAGCACGAAGCTAGCTAGCTAGCTAACTCACCTCCTGGACTAGCTGGCGAGTAGCTATTAGCAACGGTAGCAACTAAATACAATATCCTTTTAGCCAGCTACATTTGTTCGCAGCGCCGCCGTTATTCAAACAAAGTCAACACAGCAGCCATTGCTAGCTAGCCAACACGACCAGCTAGCTGTACTGTAGCAGCTAAATACAATATATTTGTGCTAGCTAGCCAACGTTTAATTATTGCTGCGTTATGAAAGGAACTAGACACGGACACGAATTATCTGTTTAGTGTGTTAACACACTATTGGTAGTTTGTTGTAACCAAGTATTGGTGCTAAACTGTGTGTTATTGGATGCTAGCATGCTAGTTAGCTATAGCGTCATAGTTAGCTAGCTGAATAAAGTAAGTTGAGTCTATTCCTTGAAACATTGAACCGCTGTAGTTCACAACAATTCTAATTTCTAAAGTGGAAGTTGGGAGAGTTTTATTCGGGTGGTTCAGTGAAACAATTATAGTTTCTGAGGTGAAGTTGGGAGAGTTATATTTGTGAGTTTTGGTTTTTACTCTCTCCTTTCCCAGATGTTTAGTTCATTTCATTCCGATCTCCTCTGCATTATTGTAGCCATTTGCTACAGCCTGTCAACTATGCCTCTGCCTATCCCTGTTCTCTCCTCTCCGCACAGGCTACACAAACGCCTCACACCGCGTGGCTGCTGCCTCTCTAACCTGGTTGTCCCTGCACGCACCCCACACCTGGAGTTCCAGGTCTCAGGCAGCCTCTGGAACTGCCGTTCTGCTGCCAACAAGGCTGACTTCATCGCAGCCTATGCTACCCTCCAGTCCCTCGACTTCCTGGCGCTGACGGAAACATGGATTACCACTGAAAACACTGCTACTCCTACTGCTCTCTCCTCGTCTGACCATGTGTTCTCGCATACCCTGAGAGCATCTGGTCAGAGGGGTGGTGGCACAGGAATCCTCATCTCTCCCAAGTGGACATTCTCAATTTTTCCCCTAACCCATCTGTCTATCTCCTCATTTGAATTCCATGCTGTCACAGTCACTAGCCCATTTAAGCTTAATATCCTTGTCATCTATCGCCCTCCAGGTTCCCTTGGAGAGTTCATCAATGAGCTTGACGCCTTGATAAGTTCCTTTCCTGAGGATGGCTCACCCCTCACAGTTTTGGGGGATTTCAACCTCCCCTACGTCTACATTTGACTAATTTCTCTCTGCCTCCTTCTTTCCACTCCTCTCCTCTTTTGACCTCACCCTCTCACCGTCCCCCTACTCACAAGGCAGGCAATACGCTTGACCTCATCTTTACTAGATGCTGCTCTTCTACTAATCTCACTGCAACTCCCCTCCATGTCTCCGACCACTACTTTGTATCCTTTTCTCTCTCGCTCTCCTCCAACACTACTCACTCTGCCCCTACACAGATGGTAATGCGCCGCCGCAACCTTCGCTCTCTCTCTCCCACTACTCTCTCCTCTTCCATCCTATCATCTCTTCCCTCTGCTCAATCCTTCTCCCTCCAATCTCCTGATTCTGCCTCCTCAACCCTCCTCTCCTCCCTTTCTGCATCCTTTGACTCTCTGTGTCCCCTATCCTCCCGGCCGGCTCGGTCCTCCCCTCCAGCTCCGTGGCTTGATGACTCATTGCGAGCTCACAGAACAGAGCTCCGGGCAGCGGAGCGGAAATGGAAGAAAACTAAACTCCCTGACGACCTGGCATCTTTTCAATCCCTCCTCTCTACATTTTCTTCATCTGTTTCTGCTGCTAAGGCCACTTTCTACCACTCTAAATTCCAAGCATCTGCCTCTAACCCTAGGAAGCTCTTTGCCACATTCTCCTCCCCTGCTGAATCCCCCCCCCTCTCTCTCTGTGGATGACTTCGTCAACCACTTTGAAAAGAAGGTTGACGACATCCGATCCTCGTTTGTTAAGTCTAATGACACTGCTGGTCCTGCTCACACTGCCCTACCCTATGCTTTGACTTCTTTCTCCCCTCTCTCTCCAGATAAAATCTTGCGACTTGTGACTGCAGGCCGCCCAACAACCTGCCCGCTTGACCCCATCCCCTCCTCTCTTCTCCAGCCCATCTCCGGTGACCTTCTCCCCTACCTCACCTCGCTGATCAACTCATCCTTGACAGCTGGCTATGTCCCTTCCGTCTTCAAGAGAGCGAGAGTTGCACCCCTTCTCAAAAAACCAACACTCGATCCCACTGATGTCATCAACTACAGACCAGTATCCCTTCTTTCTTTTCTTTCCAAAACTATTGAGCGTGCCGTCTTTAGCCAACTCTCTTGCTATCTCTCTCAGAATGACCTTCCTGATCCAAACCAGTCAGGTTTCAGGACTGGTCATTCAACTGAGACTGCTCTTCTTTGTGTCACGGAGGCTCTCCGCACTGCTAAAGCTAACTCTCTCTCCTCTGCTCTTGTCCTTCTAGACCTGTCTGCTGCCTTTGATACTGTGAACCATCAGATCCTCCTCTCCACCCTCTCCGAGCTGGGCGTCTCTGGCGCGGCTCACTCCTGGATCGCGTCCTACCTGACCGGTCACTCCTACCAAGTGGCGTGGTGAGAAGCTGTCTCCGCACCACGTGCTCTCACCACTGGTGTCCCCCAGGGCTCAGTTCTAGGCCCTCTCCTATTCTCCCTATACACCAAGTCACTTGGCTCTGTCATATCCTCACATGGCCTCTCCTATCATTGCTACGCTGACGATACACAACTAATCTTCTCCTTTCCCCCTTCTGATAACCAGGTGGCGAATCGCATCTCTGCATGTCTGGCAGACATATCAGTATGGATGACGGATCACCACCTCAAGCTGAACCTTGGCAAGACGGAGCTGCTCTTCCTCCCGGGGAAGGACTGCCCATTCCATGATCTCGCCATCACGGTTGACAACTCCGTTGTGTCCTCCTCCCAGAGTGCGAAGAGCCTTGGCGTGACCCTGGACAACACCCTGTCGTTCTCCACTAACATCAAGGCGGTGACCCGATCCTGCAGGTTCATGCTCTACAACATTCGGAGAGTACGACCCTGCCTTACACAGGAAGCGGGACAGGTCCTAATCCAGGCACTTGTCATCTCCCGTCTGGATTACTGCAACTCGCTGTTGGCTGGGCTCCCTGCCTGTGCCATTAAACCCCTACAACTCATCCAGAATGCCGCAGCCCGTCTGGTGTTCAACCTTCCCAAGTTCTCTCACGTCACCCCGCTCCTCCGCACACTCCACTGGCTTCCAGTTGAAGCTCGCATCTGTTACAAGATCATGGTGCTTGCCTATGGAGCTGTGAGGGGATCGGCACCTCTGTACCTTCAGGCTCTTATCAGTGCCTACATCCAAACGAGGGCATTGCGTTCATCCACCTCTGGCCTGCTGGCTCCCCTTCCTCTGCGGAAGCATAGTTCCCGCTCAGCCCAGTCAAAACTGTTCGCTGCTCTGGCACCCCAATGGTGGAACAAGCTCCCTCACGACGCCAGGACAGCGGAGTCACTCACCACCTTCCGGAGACATTTGAAACCCCACCTCTTTAAGGAATACCTGGGATAGGATAAAGTAATCCTTCTACCCCCCTAAAATAAAAATATATAATAAAATTAAAAAATTAAAGGATATTGTAAAGTGGTTATCCCACTGGCTATAGGGTGAATGCACCTATTTGTAAGTCGCTCTGGATAAGAGCGTCTGCTAAATGACGTAAATGTAATGTAAATGTTGACTGTGCCTTTAAACAGCTTGGAAAATTCCAGAAAATGATGTCATGGCTTTAGAAGCTTCTGATAGGCTAATTGACATCATTTGAGTCAATTAGAGGTGTACCTGTGGATGTATTTCAAGGCCTACCTTCAAACTCAGTGCCTCTTTGCTTGACATCATGGGAAAATCAAAAGAAATCAGCCAAGACCTCAGAAAATAAAATGTAGACCTCCACAAGTCTGGTTCATCCTTGGGAGCAATTTCCAAACGCCTGAAGGTACCACGTTTATCTGTACAAACACCATGGGACCACGAAGCCGTTATACCGCTCAGGAAGGAGACGCGTTCTGTCTCCTAGAGATGAACGTACTTTGGTGCGAAAAGTGCAAATAAATTCCAGAACAACAGCAAAGGACCTTGTGAAGATGCTGGAGGAAACAGGTACAAAATTATCTATATCCACAGTAAAATGAGTCCTATATTGACATAACCTGAAAGGCCACTCAGCAAGGAAGAAGCCACTGCTCCAAAACCGCCATAAAAAAGCCAGACTACGATTTGCAACTGCACATGAGGACAAAGATCGTACTGTTTGGAGAAATGTCCTCTGGTCTGATTAAACAAAAATAGAACTGTTTGGCCTTAATGACCATAAAAGGGGGACGCTTGCAAGCCGAAGAACAGCATCCCAACCGTGAAGAATGGGGGTGGCAGCATCATGCTGTGGGGGTGCTTTGCTGCAGGAGGGACTGGTGCACTTCACAAAATAGATGGCATCATGAGGAAGGAAAATGATGTGGATATATTGAAGCAACATCTCAAGACATCAGTCAGGAAGTTAAAGCTTGGTCGCAAATAGCATACTTCCAAAGTTGTGGCAAAATGGCTTAAGGACAACAAAGTCGAGGTATTGGAGTGGCCATCACAAAGCCCTGACCTCAATCCTATTGAAAATGTGTGGGCAGAACTGAAAAAGCTTGTGCGAGCAAGGAGGCCTACAAACCTGAATCAGTTACACCAGCTCTGTCAGGAGGAATGGGCCAAAATTCACCCAACTTATTGTGGGAAGCTTGTGGAAGGCTACCTGAAACGTTTGACCCAAGTTAAACATTTTAAAGGCAATGCTACCAAATACTAATGAGTGTATGTAAACTTCTGACCCACTGGGAATGTGATGAAAGAAATAAAAGCTGAAATAAATAATTCTCTCCACTATTATTCTGACATTTCACATTCTTAAAATAAATTGGTGATCCTAACTGACCTAAGACAGGGCATTTTTACTAGGATTAAATGTCAGGAATTGTGAAAATCTGAGTTTAAATGTATTTGGCGAAGGTGTATGTAAACTTCCGACTTCAACTGTAAATGCAATGGCAGTAATACAGAGTCCATGTATCTCAATGTCTTCTCCATGATGCATAAATGGATGAATGATGAATGAAAGATGTACAATATGAATGAATAAAATGTAATGTTCCTTCAAAGGGAATTTGTTTCCACTTTACCAATCACAGTTACAAGAACACACAGGAAGAAAGAACCCCACCCAGTCAGACGTAGGGATACTCTACATAACAGGGAATCAACAAGGACACAATGAGAACAATGTTTTGTAGAGTGAATAGCCCCGGGAATTCTATTATTGAGTGAATATTGTTTCACAGGCTCTGTGGAGACTGAAGTATTCTGACTGGGAAGTATGTGTGCGCGCACTAGGCGTGCATGCTTGTGTACATGCTTTATGTGTGTCTGAGGCGGCAACTTGGCCTATTCTTGCATCTACGGTAGTAGGATCTGGCCCTAGTCTGAGAAGCCTGGGATCCAATAGTGCTGACTCTAGTAAAATGATGTGCTCTGACATAAGCACTTTCAATAAGTCTGTCACAGCTCTCTGCTGTACCAGAGGCTCCCAGGACAGAGGACTGATTAAATAGCAGAGTGAATATCTCCATTATCCCTCTGACCCAGCCTTCGTTAAAAGCCAACCCGCCATTTAGACATGCAAATGATCTGGTTGGAGGACGCGACCTGATTGGCTCTCCCCGAACCCCTCGGCTATCGGGTCATCGGCGGGTTTTGAGCCAATATGACCTCTTACCTCAGCTACATGTAGGTGACCTTTCACCTGACATGAAAATCAGTCCAACTGGGGTCGGAATATTCTGATTGGCTGCTGATAAGTGAAAGGGCCTTGTGGGAGAAAAAAGGGGTGAAAAAATTTGGAAGTTGTCAATTAGATTTTTCGGGGGTGAAAACTGAGTCATCTAGTGAGTCGAGACATCTGTCTTACTGTCAAGGCAGTTAAACCGATTTCAGGCGGGGTGGGGGGGTTTAAAAGCTGACATATGGAATTGTTTTAAGATTGTCATACTATGGATCATTTAGCTATTTGATAAAAAAATGTAGGACACCTTTACTTATCAAAAAATATATTTAAACGTTTTTGATAAAATATTGAATTTGGCCTTTACTACTATATACCAGAGAAATTCATTGAACAACACATTCATAAATGGCAAAAAAGACAGTCAAAAAATAAATCAGAATAAACAAGGTTTTGAAGTGTTTGTCCTATATCTAGGATATTTTTTTATATATTTTCTATACATATATAATCCCTTTTTTGGGTACGCACAAAACTACCTTCATACTTCATTTCAATTCATTTCTTAAAACCGGTATCTGTTACCTTTAGACGAGTCCCGTGACACTTGTGGGGGTCGTAGAGCAAAACAGAGAACACCATCGTGTTCATGAGAACCTCCCCTTTCCACAGTAGCCCAAACTATTCAAATGCTACAAACAGAAGTTGGCACACCGACGGTACCGACTTCAGACGAGTCCCCTGACAATAGTGGGGGTTGTAGGGCAAAACGGTTTTCTAGGACAAACTGTTCGGATGCTACAGACGTTTTCATGAGAATATCTATTTCTGGGATGTCTCATGGTCTGACAAACACCGCTCTGGCTCTGCCACCTTTCACCGCAGATGTGGAAGTGCAACATCGACAGATGCAAAAAAGTTATGGGGATTATTTTGTTAATGTTACTTAAATTGATGCACCAGTGCGTCAATCGACTCTAGGGGGTTAAAAGGAGTAGGGAGAGATACAAATATGCTTGATGTGCTGGAGATTAGTTTCTAAGATCCCCGGTTCTCTCCTTGCCTCCCCTCTGTGAAAGCCTCTATTGCACGTCAATCACATCAACATCTCATCTGGATTAATAGCGACCGAGATTCAAGGCTAGCTCTTGACAAGGTAGTAAAACATCCCTGGCTCATTGTTTTCACACTGGGAAGAAATGTACTTATTAATAAATGGCATCTCCGATTTCTGCGAGTTCTGCAACAGTGTGCTACAGTGCATTTGGGAAGATCGATAGCGCTGCATATTTTTTACGACCCCTGCCTAGCGAAAGGATATTTTTCTGAAAGGTTGTCATATCACAGGATTGAATGGAATCTAGCGTCACTGTTAATGTCACCGTGTTCAGTAGGGGACATGTTTAGGGAGCTTTTGGGGGTCATTTGTGCAGACTGGGAGTGATTGATGATTATCGTTTGTTAGTAATTGCAACCTTTTGATATTAGTCGTTCCTGGGGAAAACCGGGTTGTGACTTGTTGCCAATAAAGCTTTAAATTGGAATCTTTAGGAATCTGACCTCATATTTTAGCCTGAGTTAGGAGTGTGTTTACGTTATTTTACACCTTCCTCCTCCACCTTCTCTTCTTCCTCCATTTCACCTGATCAGGTTAAATCCGTGAAGGAAGGAGGAGACAGAAACAGATGGAATATATGTGTGGGATTTACAAAAAAGAAAGGAAAGAGAGAGAAAGAAAGAGGAGGAAAAACAGAGATAGGGAGGGAGAGAGAGAAAGAGGGAGGGAGAGAGAGAAAGAGGGAGGGAGAGGGAGAGGGGAAATATAGTCAGTTACTTTTTAGTTGTACACAACTTTAGAGAAAGAGAGGACAAGGGGAGCGAGCGAGAGAGAGAGAGAGAGAGAGAGAGAGAGAGAGAGAGAGAGAGAGAGAGAGAGAGAGAGAGAGAGAGAGAGAGAGAGAGAGAGAAAGAGGCTAAAGGAGAAAGCTCACCACATGTATCAGCTGGAGGAATAATTGAAAGAGGAACAACACAGAAAACAACAAAGGAGGCCTCTGAAGTCGTTTCAACTCAAATATATTTTTATTTTTGTGCTGCACTTATTTCACAAAGTCAATTGACTGAGAACATATTCTCATTTACATCAGCGACTTGTTGGCAAAGATTTGCTTCTACACCACAGGGGTGGAATGAGCCAATAAAATCTGGGTGTGATATGGTAGCAATCGTGTGTACGCACCACACCGTGCAAATTATAAACACTTTCTCGTCGGAAAACAAAATGAATAAATAAATAACTACAAGCTGTGAAAAATGCCAGACTTGTTGTGAGATACAGTGCATTCAGAAAGTATTCAGACTCCTTGACTTTTTGCACATTTTGTTACTTTACAGCCTTATTCAAAAATGGAACTGTGGAGATGGGGGTAGAAGAGGGAGGTGACAACGGCCTAATGTCATGTTTACCTGTTGCTTGTTTGAATGCATGTGCCCCCGGGGCAGACGTTTGCATTCCTCCAAAGAAATGCATTCACCAGGTTAAGCTGACCCACTAACGAATTGCGTGTCAGGGTTCCCCAACTGCCGGTGGTTTTATACGTTTTCTGAGCAAAAAAATGTACATCTATTATATATATAAAAATACAGTACCAGTCAAAAGTTTGGACACACCTACGGATTCAAGGTGTTTTCTTTATTTTTAACTATATTGTAGAATCCTCTGCAGCAGAGGTAACTCTGGGTCTTCCATTCCTGTGCCGGTCCTCATGGAAGCCAGTTTAATCATAGCGCTTGATGGTTTTTGCGACTGCATTTGAAGAAACTTTCAACGTTCTTGAAATGTTCCGTATTGACTGACCATCATGTCTTAATGTAATAATGGACTGTCGTTTCTCTTTGTTTATTTGAGCTGTTCTTACCATAATATGGACTTGGTCTGTATACCCCCCTACCTTGTTACAACACAACTGATTGGCTGAAACTTATTAAGAAGGAAATCAATTCCACAAATTACCTTTTAAGAAGGCACACCTGTTAATTGAAATGCATTCCAGTTGACTACCTCATGAAGCTGGTTGAGATAATGCCAAGAGTGTGCAAAGCTGTCATCAAGGCAAAGGCTTGCTATTTGAAGAATCTCAAATATAAAATATATTTTGATTTGTTTAACACCTTTTTGGTTACTACATGATTCCATATATGTGATTTCATAGTGTTGATGACTTTACTATTATTTTACAATGTAAACAATAGTAAAAATAAAGAAAAACCCTTGAATGAGTAGGTGTTTCCAAACTTTTTACTGGTACTCTCTCTCTCTCTCTCTCTCTCTCTCTCTCTCTCTCTCTCTCTCTCTCTCTCTCTCTCTCTCTCTCTCTCATATATATATATATATATATATATATATATATATATATATATATATATATATATATATATATATACTGTATAGCAGACTTTTTCTGAAGCTGTCTAAATGTCAGCCATGGGAGTTTTTGGGAGGTAGAGACTGTTTGAGTTTGTTAAGCTCTCGTCTCTGACTCAGGGGTGGAGTAGTGAGGTCCATCAAAAACAGCATGTTTCACTAGATCGATTGCAAACACCTGTAGAAGTGTGTGTGTGTGTGTTTGAATATGTGTATGTGTATGTGTGTGTGTGTGTGTGTGTGTGTGTGTGTGTGTGTGTGTGTGTGTGTGTGTGTGTGTGTGTGGTGTGTGAGTATGTGTGTCATCTCCCCATATTCTGCTACTTTCACTGTCTGAGACATCGCAGACAGGTCTGGCCCTCTGTCCCCGCAATGAAGCCAAAAGACTCACAATCCTACCTCTTTGAAAATGCCATCTCATATGCACAGTACAATCACACTGGATATGGGGGAAATACAGCCAGACAGTTTGGATTGGGATTCAAGACACAATGCTGGGTCTGAAGATGGATAGCATAGAGCCAGCCTGAAAATCCCCAGTCACACTTTCTTTGCTTATACCTCTAAGGATAACTGATAAGCACACAACAGACATATGGGAATGGCTTAACCAGCAAGGGACTCTGTATGGTACTGTGTGTGTGTGTGTGTGTGTGTGTGTGTGTGTGTGTGTGTGTGTGTGTGTGTGTGTGTGTGTGTGTGTGTGTGTGTGTGTGTGTGTGTGTGTGTGTGCGTGGGTGTGTGTGTGTGTGCGCGTAAGTGTGTGTGCATGTGTGTGTGTTTGAGCGAGGGAGAGGCAGTGTTTGTGTGTTTGTGTCTGTGTGTGTGTGTGTGTGTGTGTGTGTGTGTGTGTGTGTGTGTGTGTGTGTGTGTGAGAGAGGGGAATAGCAGTTCCATTTAGAAGGGAATAAAATACCAAGACAAAGCTGAAAACATGAATCAGACCTTACCTGTCCTGATCCTCATATTCCGTCTCCTAGACCTCTGTTTGTTTATATTCTATTCTCTGTGGAAATAACAAGTGCATTGTTTGTAGCCCGGCGGTAGCTAGCCTTTAATCTACATTTGAACAGATAAAACAAACCAACCACTTACAGGTTGTGATGGGCTTGGCTTCCATGGTTCCGTCACAATAATGGAGGGTGTTACCCATAGCAACAGGGGCCTCAGCCCACCAGGATTGATGTTTAATGAACCTGGCTCTCGCTCCTTCCTTATCACACTGATGTTACCCCACGGTGACATTTTTAATACTGCACGTCGCTCATAGCACCACAACAACGGGAGGGCTATCTCTAGACATTTAGAGGTACACACACACAACCAACCACACACATAATCTACTAGGACTGTGGGAGGGGAGAGGAGCAGAGAGACAGACTAGATCCTTACAGACTTTTAATAGACAGACCAGGTATCATTTACATTTACGTCATTTAGCAGACACTCTTATCCAGAGTGACTTACAGTTAGTGCATACATTATTATATTTTTTTATACCCCCTGTGGGAATCGAACCCACAACCCTAGCGTTGCAAACGCCATGCTCTATCAACTGAGCTACATCCCTGCCGGCCATTCCCTCCCCTACCCTGGACGACGCTGGGCCAATTGCGCGCTGCCCCATAGGTCTCCCGGTCACAGCCGACTACGACAGAGCCTGGATTCGAACCAGGATCTCTAGTGGCACAGCTAGCACTGCGATGCAGTGCCTTAGACCACTGCGCCACTCGGGAGACATCAGACACGGTATCAGACCAGTTGTCAGACCAGGTGTCAGACCAGGTATCAGACCAGGTATCAGACATGGTATCAGACCAGGTATCAGACACGGTATCAGACCTGGTATCAGACCAGGTATCAGACCAGGTATCAGACCAGGTATCAGACACGGTATCAGACACGGTATCAGACCAGGTATCAGACCTGGTATCAGACCAGGTATCAGACCAGGTATCAGACTAGGTATCAGACCTGGAATCAGACCTGGTATCAGACTAGCTGTCAGACCAGGTGTCAGACCAGGTGTCAGACCAGGTGTCAGACACGGTATCAGACCTGGTATCAGACTAGGTATCAGACCAGGTATCAGACCTGGTATCAGACACGGTATCAGACCTGATATCAGACCAGGTGTCAGACCAGGTGTCAGACCAGGTATCAGACACGGTATCAGACACGGTATAAGAGGGGATCAAAGGATATGATAGACATACTATGTGTCCCAAATGACACCCTGTTCCCTATATAGTGCACTAGTTTTGACCTGGCCCTGTGTAGTGAATAGGGTGCCATTTAGGACGCAGCTACAGTGGCAGACAGAGGGGAGAGTGAAGGGAAAGGGGAAGGGGGATACCTAGTCTGTTGCACAACTGAATGCATTCAACTGAAATGTGTCTTTCCCATTTTAAACCCAACCCCTCGGAATCAGAGAGGTGCGGTGGGCTTCCTTAATTGACGTCCACATCATCGGCGCCCACTGAGCAGTTGTTGTTGGTGCTTAACTGCCTTGTTCAAGAGCAGAATGGCAGATTTTTCCAACTTGCCGACTCTGGGATTTGAACCAGTGATTACTGGAGAGGTAGGTGGATGTATTCTGTTAGAGACACTCCCCAAGATGACATGTATTGTTGTTGGATGAATACAAAGACAGGATGACTGACTGAATCAGTCTTATCTCCAAGCTCTGTTCAATGGGGATGCCCTTTACTCAGAGTGGCTTTGGGAAGCCACTGAACAAATGTCAGCATCAGGAGCATGTATGTGTGTGTGTGTGTCTGTCTGTGTGTGTGTGTGTGTGTGTGTGTGTGTGTGTGTGTGTGTGTTTGTTGGCCTATGTGTTTTGTACCAGGTTGTGTGTGTGTGTGTTTACGCATGTAAGGGCTTTAAAAGCTGGGATCCTTCATGGTGAAATTGCCACCACCGTTTGGGATATTACAACAACAAAGAAGTTACTGAAAACAACAAATACAGTTTTATTCCCTCTGACATCACTGCACGATAGAAGAGCACTATGTACTGCAACTTGTTTTACCACAGTGCTCGACGCACATTACCTCCATTACATCCACAAAACAACAATAATAACAATGGCGCTGTTTCCCCTAATGCACATTCCATCTTTAATGAGCAACATCAGAGATTAAATTGTGATTTGTGTCTGCCACCCCATCTCCCCTCTGACATCGTCAACCCTGGATTCATTAGATCAACAACATTTAGAGGCTACTAATGAATGAGATTCAAGAGGACTTATCTTATCCTGCTGTTAGCTGACTCACTCTGTCCATCTTTCTTTCTTTCTTTCTTTCTTTCTTTCTTTCTTTCTTTCTTTCTTTCTTTCTTTCTTTCTTTCTTTCTTTCTTTCTTTCTTTCTTTCTTTCTTTCTTTCTTTCTTTCTTTCTTTCTTTCTTTCTGTCACGGATTCTGCCGAGGCTGCTCCTCCTCCTTGCTCGGGCAGGCTTCGGCGTTCGCCGTCCCCGGAGTACTAGCTGCCACCGTTAGATGTTTCGATGTTTGATTGCTTTTGTCTGTCTATTGCACCTGTGTCCGTTTGTGTCTGATTATGTGTCCTATAAGTTGCCTGTCTTGTGTTGGTTAGTTTGTGTGTTGTTATTCGCCTGTCCGTTAGTGCTGCGTGTTTTCTCTGTTTGATGTTTTGTAGTTTACGCACAGTTTGCGTAATCGCTCGCCTCTGTTTTTTGTTGAGGCCGTTGATTGTATTTTGCCTTGTGTTGCACTAGTAAACTTTGTTGGACTAAGCTTCGGTGTCCTGCGCCTGACTCCCACACCACATTAACCTCAGCCCTTGACAGAACAACACACCATATGGAGTCAGCAGGAGAAGCGGCGGCACCCAAGTCGCTGGAGGATCAGATCAGCGACCAAGACACCATGATCCGGCAACTTGGGGCCGCCATGAACGAGGTGTCCAACACTCTGCGCCGGTTGGTTACGGGAGAGGTGCCCACGCCTTCGCACACCTTACCATCACCATCGGCCAGTCCTCCTCTCCCAGCACCGGAACCCAGTGGCATTCGGCTCTCGCTCCCGAGGGCATATGATGGTTCTGCAGCCGGGTGTCAGGGGTTCCTCCTGCAGGTGGAACTCTACCTGGCCACCATACACCCGGCGCCCTCGGGATACGAGAGCGTCTCCCCCCTCATCTCCTGTCTATCCGGCAAGGCGTTGGAGTGGGCCAACGCCGAATGGAGGGGAATAGACGCCGCCACCATCACCGACGCAGAGTTCTCCCGCCGCTTCAGGGCTGTGTTCGATCATCCACCTGAGGGGAAGGCGGCGGGGGAGCGTCTGTTCCACCTCCGACAGGGGAAGAGGAGTGCACAGGAGTTCGCCCTGGAGTTCCGGACTCTAGCGGCGGATGCGGGGTGGAATGAGAGGGCCCTCATCGACCATTACCGGTGTAGCCTACGAGAGGACGTTCGTCGTGAGCTGGCCTGCAGGGACACCAACCTATCCTTCGACCAGTTGGTGGACATTTCCATCCGTCTCGACACCCTGCTGGCTACCCGCGGACGTCCCGAGTGGGGGTCGTCCATTCCACCCTCCAGCACCTCTGAGCCGATTCCCATGGAGCTCGGGGGTGCTGGCGCTAGGGAGAGGAGGAGAGAGAACCCGAGGGGGGCCGTCCCCTGCACCAACTGTGGCCGTGGAGGACACACTGCGGCTAGGTGCTGGGGAGGGTCTCCTGGGAGAGGGGACAACAGGTCACGCACTGGGGAGTCATTTCAGGTGAGTAGGCGCCCCACTTACCCAGAGCTCTCTGTTGGTCACCTGTGTATACCTGTGAGATTTCCACAGGTGGCACCTCATTCCCAGCATAAGGCGCTAGTAGATTCAGGCGCAGCTGGGAATTTTGTTGATCGTGAATTTTGTTATAGGTTAGGAATTCCCCTTCGGCCGGTAGAAGCCCCCTTTCCTGTTCATGCCCTAGACAGCCGGCCGCTGGGGTCGGGGTTGATCAGAGAAGTCACAGCACCACTTAAGATGACGACGCAGGGGGGTCATGAGGAGATCATTCAGTTTTATCTGATCGACTCTCCTGCGTATCCCGTGGTGATGGGGCTTCCCTGGTTAAGCGCCCATGATCCTACCATTGCGTGGCAACAGAGGGCTCTTATGGAGTGGTCTGCCCAGTGTGTAGGGAGATGTCTAGGTGTTTCCTTAGGGGCGGCCTCGGTGGAGAGTCCGAACCAAGTGCCCGCAATGTGCATTCCCCCTGAATATGAGGATTTAGCACTTGTGTTCAGCAAAACTAGGGCAACACGGCTACCACCTCATAGACAGGGGGATTGTGCGATAGATCTCCAAACAGGAGCGGCACTTCCGCGGAGCCGTGTGTATCCCCTGTCTCAAGAGGAGACAGCGGCTATGGAGACTTACATAGCCAAGTCCTTGGCACAGGGATACATACGGTCCTCCACTTCCCCGGTTTCCTCGAGTTTCTTCTTTGTGAAGAAGAAGGACGGGGGTTTGCGCCCATGTATTGATTACCGTAGTCTCAATCAGATCACGATTAAGTACAGTTACCCTCTTCGTCTGATTGCGACTATAACGGAGTCATTACGCGGAGCGCGGTTCTTCACAAGGTTGGATCTCAGGAGCACGTACAATCTGGTGCGCATTAGGGAGGGGGATGAATGGAAAACAGCATTTAGCACCACCTTGGGTCATTACCAGTATCTCGTCATGCCATACGGGTTAATGAATGCTCCTTCAGTCTTCCAATCCTTTGTTGACGAGATTTTCCGGGACATGCATGGGCAGGGTGTGGTAGTATACATCGACGACATCCTAGTGTACTCTTCTACACGAGCCGAGCATGTAGCCCTGGTGCGCCGAGTGTTGAGGAGGCTGTTGGAGCATGACTTGTATGTCAAGGCAGAGAAATGCTTGTTCTTCCAGGAGTCCGTCTCCTTTTTGGGTTATCGGTTGTCCACGTCTGGTGTGAAGATAGAGGTTGACCGTGTGTCGGCCGTGCGTAATTGGCAAACTCCAACCACTGTAAAAGAGGTGCCGAATTTTTTGGGTTTTGCTAATTACTACCGGAGGTTTATCCGGGGCTTTGGACAGGTGGCAGCTCCCATTACGTCCCTGCTAAAGGGGGGTCCGGTGCGTTTGCAGTGGTCAGCTGAGGCGGACAGGGCATTTGTTAAACTGAAGAACCTGTTCACTTCGGCTCCGGTGGTGGCGCATCTGGACCCCGCTTTACCATTCCAAGTTGAGGTAGACGCGTCCGAGGCCGGTATTGGGGCAGTCCTGTCGCAACGGTCCGGCACGCCACCTAAACTCCGCCCCTGTGCGTTCTATTCTAAGAAGCTCAGCTCGGCGGAGCGTAATTATGACGTAGGGGACAGGGAGCTGTTAGCTGTATTCCAGGCCCTAAAGGTGTGGAGGCATTGGCTTGAGGGGGCTCAACACCCTTTCCTCATTCTGACTGACCACCGTAACCTGGAGTACATCCGGGCAGCTAGGAGATTGAACCCTCGTCAGGCTAGGTGGAACATGTTCCTGACCCGGTTTGTTTTTAAGATCACATACATCCCAGGGTCCCAGAATGGTAAGGCAGACGCCCTGTCCCGGCGGTATGACACAGAGGAGAGGTCCATTGAGCCTACTCCCATACTGCCGGAGTCTTGTCTGGTGGCTCCGGTGGTGTGGGAGGTCGATGCGGAGATCGAGCGGGCACTGCGTACCGACCCTACTCCCCCAGAGTGTCCGGTGGGGCGGACGTACGTTCCGCTCGAGGTTCGTGACCGCCTTATTTATTGGGCTCATACATCACCCTCCTCTGGACATCCAGGTATTGGCCGGACAGTGCACTGCCTTAGCGTGAAATACTGGTGGCCAACGTTAGCTAGGGATTTGAGGGTTTATGTCTCCTCCTGCTCGGTGTGCGCCCAGTGTAAGGCGCATAGACATTTGCCCAGGGGAAAGTTACATCCCCTGCCCGTTCCACAACGACCATGGTCCCACCTCTCGGTGGATTTTGTGACAGACCTTCCCCCCTCCCAGGGGAATACCACTATTTTGGTCGTTGTGGATCGGTTTTCCAAGGCCTGTCGTCTCCTCCCAATGCCGGGTCTCCCTACTGCCCTACAGACCGCTGAGGCCCTATTTACCCACGTTTTCCGGCACTATGGGGTGCCCGAGGATATAGTGTCTGACCGAGGTCCCCAGTTCACCTCCAGAGTCTGGGGGGCGTTCATGGAACGCTTGGGGGTCTCGGTGAGCCTTACCTCGGGTTACCACCCAGAGAGCAATGGGCAGGTAGAACGAGTCAACCAGGATGTGGGTAGGTTTCTGAGGCCCTATTGCCAGGGCCGGCCGGAGGAGTGGTCAAGGTATATCCCCTGGGCAGAGATGGCACAGAACTCTCTCCGCCACTCCTCCACTAATCTAACCCCTTTCCAGTGTGTGTTGGGGTATCAGCCGGTTCTGGCACCATGGCACGAGAGCCAGATCGAGGCCCCTGCGGTGGACGAATGGATTCGGCGCTCGGAGGAGACGTGGAACGCTGCTCATGTCCATCTGCAGCTGGCCATCCGTCGACAGAAGGCGAGCGCCGATCGCCACCGTAGTGAGGGTCCGGTGTACGCTCCGGGAGATCGAGTCTGGCTCTCGACTCGAAACCTGCCCCTCCGCCTGCCCTGCCGGAAGCTGGGTCGGTGGTTTGTGGGGCCTTTTAAAGTCCTGAGGAGATTGAATGAGGTGTGTTACAGGTTACAACTGCCTATTGATTATAAGAATATTAACCCCTCGTTCCATGTGTCTCTTCTCAGGCCGGTGGTAGCTGGTCCACTCCAGGAAGGTGAGATAGGAGAGACCCCTCCGCCCCCTCTGGACATCGAGGGAGCTCCGGCATACACGGTCAGGACCATCTTGGACTCGAGATGTCAGACGGGGGGTCTCCAGTATCTCGTGGAGTGGGAGGGGTACGGTCCGGAGGAACAGTGCTGGGTGCCTAGGAGGAATATCCTAGATCCATCTCTCCTGACTGAGTTCCACCGTGGTCATCCCACGCGCCCGGCTCCGCGTCCTCCTGGTCGTCCCCGAGGCCGGGGTCGGCGTACGGCTGGAGCCGCGCGTCAAGGGGGGGGGTACTGTCACGGATTCTGCCGAGGCTGCTCCTCCTCCTTGCTCGGGCAGGCTTCGGCGTTCGCCCTCCCCGGAGTACTAGCTGCCACCGTTAGATGTTTCGATGTTTGATTGCTTTTGTCTGTCTATTGCACCTGTGTCCGTTTGTGTCTGATTATGTGTCCTATAAGTTGCCTGTCTTGTGTTGGTTAGTTTGTGTGTTGTTATTCGCCTGTCCGTTAGTGCTGCGTGTTTTCTCTGTTTGTTGTTTTGTAGTTTACGCACAGTTTGCGTAATCGCTCGCCTCTGTTTTTTGTTGAGGCCGTTGATTGTATTTTGCCTTGTGTTGCACTAGTAAACTTTATTGGACTAAGCTTCGGTGTCCTGCGCCTGACTCCCACACCACATTAACCTCAGCCCTTGACACTTTCTTTCTTTCTTTCTTTCTTTCTTTCTTTCTTTCTTTCTTTCTTTCTTTCTTTCTTTCTTTCTTTCTTTCTTTCTTTCTTTCTTTCTTTCTTTCTTTCTTTCTTTCTTTCTTTCTTTCTCTCTTTCTTTCTTTTCTCTCTCTATTTCTCTCTCTCACTTTTTCACACTCTTTTTCTATGACTTCATCCACCTCTCCCTCCTATCCTCTATTCCTCTATACCTCTCTCCCTCCCTCTTTCTCTCCCTCTCTCGGTTTGTTAAATAGCTTAGCTAATGAAGCTGCCTTCTCTCTCTCTCTATTTAAACATACTGATCAATAGCATCCACACATACCTGCAGGGTCAGGCAGACACAGACACAGAGACGCAGACATAGACGTGGAGACACAGAGCATGTTGGGTAGTGAAGGCTCCCTCTCCCATTGATTCAATAAATCTGTCAACACTTTTAATAAGCGTTAAACCGTCAGCCATTCATAATTCATTGTTCATTTCTCCGGGTGGCAAACTGAGAGAGAGAGGGAGCAAGGGAGAAGAGGAGTGGAGGATTTCCCTTGATCAGGGCTACAGTATGCTGTGTCTGCGTAACACATACACTATATATACAAAAGTATGTGGACAACCCTTCAAATTAGTGGATTCGGCTATTTCAGCCAAACCCGTTGCTGACAGGTGTATAAAAACGATTTGATTTAGAATTCAAGGCACACGTAAACAGAATGGCTACCACAGTATTCTGCGGCGATACGCCATCCCATCTGGTTTGCACTTAGTGGGACTATCATTTGTTTTTCAACCGGACAATGACCCAACACACCTCCAGGCTTTGTAAGGGCTATTTGACCAAGAAGGAGAATGATGAAAAGCTGCATCAGATGACCTGTTCTCCACAATCACCCGACCTCAACCCAATTGAGATGGTTAGGGATGAGTTGGACCATAGAGTGAAGGAAAAGCAGCCAACAAGTGCTCAGCATATGTGGGAACTCCTTCAAGACTGTTGGAAAAGCATTCCATGTGAAGCTGGTTGAGAGAATGCCAAGAGTGTGCAAAGCTGTCATCAAGGCAAAGGGTGGCTACTTTGAAGAATCTAACATCTAAAATATATTTTGACTTGTTTAACACTTTTTTGATTCCATATGTGTTATTTCATAGTTCTGATTTCTTCACTATTATTCTACAATGTAGAAAATAGTAAAAAATTAAGAAAAACCCTTGAATGAGTAGGTGTGTCCAAACTTTTGACTGGTACTGTAGATAGCATCAGCGTTATCTTCAGTGAACAAGTTTCAGATAGATACCAGGCATGGATACTATAGAATTATTATATCATAATAGTTAGGCCTCTGTATACTGTAACAGAGAGATACATGTTGGCCTCTGTCAGAGGGGGAAGGGTATTGTCCTTCGTGCATTCTTTGTGTTCCAGGACCATTTGCCATATACTTCAGGTGACAGAGAGCACATACATTAGGACCGAGCATACAGTGAATGCTATACAAGTTCCTTGTTGATATGATTTGATGTGATTTTATATGATTTGGGAGGTAATACTACTACAGATAGACAGAGTAAATTAAAGCCAAGGGGATAACACATGGCAATATCATACATAATCTATTACCAATGTGGCCCTTTGCCTTCATTACACATATTACAATTGATAGGTCTAAGTGCGTTATAATTGTTAGGGTGTCCACCCACTCTGCCCAGAGTAGGTGAAAACGCGCTTTGGTGATTGAATTTCTCTTCCATTTGTTCTAAAATACATTTTATTAAGACACATATGATTCTTCATTACATTTTACATTTTAGTCATTTAGCAGAAGCTCTAATCCAGACGGACTTACAGTTAGTGAGTGCATACATCATTCTTTAAAAAAAAATTATATATATTTATTTTTTACTGGCCCCCCGTGGGAATTGAACCCACAACCCTGGCGTTGCAAACGCCATGCTCAACCAACTGAGCTACATCCCTGCTGGCCATTCCCTCCCCTATCCTAGATGACGCTGGGCCAATTGTGCACCTCCCCATGGGTCTCCAGGTCATGGCCTGCTACGACAGAGCCTGGATTTGAACCAGGATCTCTAGTGGCACAGCTAGCACTGCAATACAGTGCCTTAGACCACTGCGCCACTCGGGAGACCATGGGGTGGCGCACATTCATGTTCTGAATCATTCAGTGGGGTCTTTCGCCAACATATCATTAACATTATATCCAAAAAGTCAGATTTCGTAAACTAATACATTCGATAATTTGTGTAATATCACATTTTTTACACGGGTCACAAAAAGCCAAATTAACATGACACGAACTGAATTAAATGTAAAAGCTATTGAAAATAAAAAGCTTGCGTTATCAACATTACTGTGTTGCCATGTAATGCTACAGCACGAAGAACCGTTTCTAAAACTGCATAGCTAAGGCTCAGGTCTGTCCACGAAGTGATGGTAAACGGTAGGCATGTTTTCTGCTATCCACTTTATGTTGTAAATATCATTTTGGGTATAGGGAAGGGTCACTTTTTTTTTCAAGCGCTCAGGGAGGGTTTAGGTAAAATATGTCTAATTTTTTCCATGTAACCCATATTTTCTATGCGTTTTTGATTGGACACCATACAATTGGCCTTTAAATTAATGCACTTACAGTTGAAGTCGGAAGTTTACATACACTTAGGTTGGAGTCATTAAAACTTGTTTTTCAACCACTCCACAAATTTCTTGTTAACAAACAGGGTTGGATGGCATACCAGTCGAGGTATACCAAACCTTTTTTGATATACTAAGAGGACCGTTATTAGCATGTTTTAACCACTCCTATGTAAATGGTAGATAATCAGACACTCAAGAAGAATGTCTGATTTCATTATTACTGAAACAGGATACAAGTGGAAAATATAAAGATCCAGTCCATTTAAAAAATTGGAGGACGCTTACATTTCAGCGTTGTGATGCAAAAATTCTAGCAAAATGTATAGCGCATAGAATTAAAAAGGTATTGTCGGACAGTATTCATTCTAATCAGACAGGTTTTTTATATTGAAGATACATTGGAGATAATAAAAGGCCTGCTATTCATAGCAGACTTCGAAAATGCATTTGATAAAGTACGACTGGGGTTTATAAATAAATGCCTGGAGCATTTCAATTTTGGAGAATCTCTTATAAAATGGGTCAAAATCATGTATAGTAACCCTAGGTGTAAAATAGTAAATAATGGCTATTTCTCAGAAAGTTTTAAACTGTCAAGAGGAGTGAAACAAGGTTGCCCACTATTGGCATATCTATTTATTATGGCCATCAAGATGTTAGCTATTAAAATCAGATCCAACAATAATATCAAGGGATTAGAAATCCAGGGCTTAAAAACAAAGGTGTCATTGTACGCTGATGATTCATGTTTTCTTTTAAATCCACAACTAGAATCCCTCCACAGCCTCATAGAGGATCTAGATACATTTTCTAACCTCTCTGGATTACAACCAAATTATGACAAATGTACTATATTACGTATTGGATCACAAAAAAAATAAAAAATTTACATTACCATGTAGTTTAACAATAAAATGGTCTGATGGTGATGTGGATATACTCGGAATACATATCCCAAAGGAAATAAATGATCTCACTCCAATACATTTTTATAGAAAGTTAGCAAAAATAGATAAGATCTTGCTACCATGGAAAGGTAAATACCTGTCATTTTGTGGACAAATCACCCTCATTAACTCTTTAGTATTATCCCAGTTTACCTATTTGCTTATGGTCTTGCCTACGCCTAGCAAACAGTTTTTTAAATTATATGAGAAAAAAAATATTCCATTTTATTTGGAATGGCAAGCCAGACAAAATTTAAAGGGCCTATTTAAATAATGAATATGTATTCGGAGGACAGAAATGATTAAATATTAAAGCATTAGATCTATCACTAAAAGCTTCAGTCATACAAAAGTTATAGTTAATTCCGAACTGGTTCTCTAGCAGTAAGATTGTCTCACCCAATGTTCAAGAATGTCCTTTTTCCCTTTATTCAGATTACAACCTCTCACTTTCAGTTATTTGAAAAGTAAATAATCTCCCAAATATCACTATTTCTAAAACAAGCCATAGAAAGTTGGTTGCAATTTCAATTTAATCCTCCAGAAATGACAGAACAAATAATGAAACAAATATTGTGGTTAAACGCAAATATACAAATTAACAAAACCCCTTTTTTTTTTACAAAAAAAGGTATAATCTTCGTAAATTATATCATCGGTAGGACTGGTGGAGTTATGGGGGTAGAAAGTAAGGAACTTGTCTGTCGCACATGCAGCTAATAAAAACATATGGAAATGTCTGCTCTACCCAAAGTTACAACCAAATAATTGCAGCCTTACCGCAAAAATGGAAGAGGAAAGTGAAAGGGGGAGAAAGTAAGGAACTTGTCTGTCGGCCTTGCATTAAAGAACATAATTGGTTAAAGAAAACTGTGATAAATAAAAAAGCATACCAGTTTCATTTAAGGACCAAAGGATTGACAGCTGTCCCATATAGATTGCAAAATAGTTGGGAAGAGATTTTTGACTTACCGATCCCATGGCATAGTGTTTATAAACTGACACGCAAAACGACACCGAATTCAAAACTTAGAATCATTCAATTTAAATTATTATATAAAATTCTTGCTACCAATAGAATGTTATTTATATGGGGGATACAATCTTCCCAGGTCTGTAGAATTTGCTGCGAAGGGACAGAATCATTAGATCATTTATTTTGGTACTGTCCATTTGAAACTTGTTTTTGGACACAGGCCCAGGAATGGCTAATGGATTTACCTGGAGCTAACCTTGCAGATAGCATTACTGGGTGATCTGAAAAATCATAGTCAATCGATCAATAATATAATACTTTTAGCAAAAAAAAATATATATATATATATATATATATATATATATATACAGTGGGGAAAAGAAGTATTTAGTCAGCCACCAATTGTGCAAGTTCTCCCACTTAAAAAGATGAGAGAGGCCTGTAATTTTCATCATAGGTACACGTCAACTATGACAGACAAAATGAGAAAAAAATTCCAGAAAATCACATTGTAGGATTTTTTATGAATTTATTTGCAAAGTATGGTGGAAAATAAGTATTTGGTCAATAACAAAAGTTTCTCAATACTTTGTTATATACCCTTTGTTGGCAATGACACAGGTCAAACGTTTTCTGTAAGTCTTCACAAGGTTTTCACACACTGTTGCTGGTATTTTGGCCCATTCCTCCATGCATATCTCCTCTAGAGCAGTGATGTTTTGGGGCTGTCGCTGGGCAACACGGACTTTCAACTCCCTCCAAAGATTTTCTATGGGGTTGAGATCTGGAGACTGGCTAGGCCACTCCAGGACCTTGAAATGCTTCTTACGAAGCCACTCCTTCGTTGCCCGGGTGGTGTGTTTGGGATCATTGTCATGCTGAAAGACCCAGCCATGTTTCATCTTCAATGCCCTTGCTGATGGAAGGAGGTTTTCACTCAAAATCTCACGATACATGGCCCCATTCATTATTTCCTTTACACGGATCAGTCGTCCTGGTCCCTTTGCAGAAAAACAGCCCCCAAAGCATGATGTTTCCACCCCCCATGCTTCACAGTAGGTATGGTGTTCTTTGGATGCAACTCAGCATTCTTTGTCCTCCAAACACGACGAGTTGAGTTTTTACCTAAATGTTCTATTTTGGTTTCATCTGACCATATGACATTCTCCCAATCCTCTTCTGGATCATCCAAATGCACTCTAGCAAACTTCAGATGGGCCTGGACATGTACTGGCTTAAGCAGGGGGACACGTCTGGCACTGCAGGATTTGAGTCCCTGGCGGCGTAGTGTGTTACTGATGGTAGGCTTTGTTACTTTGGTCCCAGCTCTCTGCAGGTCATTCACTAGGTCCCCCCGTGTGGTTCTGGGATTTTTGCTCACCGTTCTTGTGATCATTTTGACCCCACGGGGTGAGATCTTGCATGGAGCCCCAGATCGAGGGAGATTATCAGTGGTCTTGTATGTCTTCCATTTCCTAATAATTGCTCCCACAGTTGATTTCTTCAAACCAAGCTATTGCAGATTCAGTCTTCCCAGCCTGGTGCAGGTCTACAATTTTGATTCTGGTGTCCTTTGACAGCTCTTTGGTCTTGGCCATAGTGTAGTTTGGAGTGTGACTGTTTGAGGCTGTGGACAGGTGTATTTTATACTGATAACAAGTTCAAACAGGTGCCATTAATACCGGTAACGAGTGGAGGACAGAGGAGCCTCTTAAAGAAGAAGTTACAGGTCTGTGAGAGCCAGAAATCTTGCTTGTTTGTAGATGACCAAATACTTATTTTCCACCATAATTTGCAAATAAATTCATTAAACATCCTACAATGTGATTTTCTGGATTTTTTTTCTCAATTTGTCTGTCATAGTTGACGTGTACCTATGATGAAAATTACAGGCCTCTCTCATCTTTTTAAGTGGGAGAACTTGCACAATTGGTGGCTGACTAAATACTTTTTTTTCCCCACTGATATATATATATATATATATATATATATATATATATATATATATATATATATATATATAAAACATGGTGGATTGGAAGTGATGCAGACAATTACATTGATGTAAGTTACAATATATCTGCAATATTAAGCTGATCTACCCACAAAAAAAAAAGACAAAAAACAGACAAAAATAACAAACTATAGTTTTGGCAAGTCGGATAGGACATCTACTTTGTAAATGACACAAGTAATTTTTCCAACAATTGTTTACAGACAGATTATTTCACTTATAATTCACTGTATCACAATCAGACGTTTACATACACTAAGTTGACTGTGCCTTTAAACAGCTTGGAAAATTCCAGAAAATGATGTCATGGCTTTAGAAGCTTCTGATAGGCTAATTGACATCATTTGAGTCTATTGGAGGTGTACCTGTGGATGTATTTCAAGGCCTATTTTCAAACTCAGTGCCTCTTTGCTTGACATCATGGGAAAATCAAAAGAAATTAGCCAAGACAACAGAAAAAAAATTGTAGACCTCCACAAGTCTGGTTCATACTTGGGAGCAATTTCCAAACGCCTGAAGGTACGACGTTCATCTGTACAAACAATAGTACGCAAGTATAAACACCATGGGACAACGCAGCCGTCATACCGCTCAGGAAAGAGATGCGTTCTATCTCCTAATGATGAACGTACTTTGGTGCGAAAAGTGCAAATCAATCCCAGAACAACAGCAAATACCCTTCTGAAGATGCTGGAGGAAACAGGTACAAAAGTATCTATATCCACAGTAAAACGAGTCCTATATCGACATAACCTGAAAGGCCGCTCAGCAAGGAAGAAGCCACTGCTCCAAAACCACCATAAAAAAAGCCAGACTACGGTTTGCAACTGCACATGGGGACAAAGATCTTACTTTTTGGAGAAATGTTCTCTGGTCTGATGAAACAAAAATAGAACTGTTTGGCCATAATGACCATCGTTATGTTTGGAGGAAAAAGGGGGACGCTTGCAAGCCGAAGAACACCATCCCAACCGTGAAGCACAGGGGTGGCAGCATCATGCTGTGGGGGTGCTTTGCTGCAGGAGGGACTGGTGCACTTCACAAAATAGATGGCATCATGAGGAAGGAAAATTATGTGGATACATTGAAGCAACATCTCAAGACATCAGTCAGGAAGTTAAAGCTTGGTCGCAAATGGGTCTTCCAAATGGACAATGACCCAAAGCATACTTTGGCTTAAGGAATGGCTTAAGGACAACAAAGTCAAGGTATTGACGTGGCCATCACAAAGCCCTGACCTTAATCCTATAGAAAATCTGTGGGCAGAACTGAAAAAGCGTGTGCGAGCAAGGAGGCCTACAAACCTGACTCAGTTACACCAGCTCTGTCAGGAGGAATGGGCCAAAATTCACCCAACTTATTGTGGGAAGCTTGTGGAAGGCTACCCGAAACATTTGACCCAAGTTAAACATTTTAAAGGCAATGCTACCAAATACTAATTTAGTGTATGTAAATTATCTGACCCACTGGGAATGTGATGAAAGAAATAAAAGCTTAAATAAATCACTCTCTACTATTATTCTGACACTTCACATTCTTTAAATAAAGTGGTGGTCCTAACTGACCTAAAACAGGGAATTTTTATTAGGATTAAATGTCAGGAATTGCAAAAAACTGAGTTTAAATGTAGTTGGCTAAGGTATATGTAAACTTGTGACTTCAACTGTACATATCACCCTCCAATTAGGAAGGCCATTCAATAAAGAATCAACTATGTTCATAATCAAATGTAATTTCTGTTACTTTGTTATTATTACGCTCTTGACAATGAACATCCACAAACACATACCCTTCACCAGTGTGTGTGTGTGTGTAGCCAAACTAGTTTGTAGCTAGTGTGTGTTTGTGTGGCCAGAAGTAATCTGTAGCCAGTGTACACACAGAGGAGACTTGAGTCAACATCATTACCTCAGGGTGCTGTAAATCAAGTGGCAGCTGATATGTATTTATTCATGTAACATTTTGCAGGATGAACTCTCTTGAGATGCACCATCTCTTTTTTAAAGGTGACCCAAAAAATTTAATACAAATAAATTACTTTGTAACAAGAATAATGTGGCAAGTACTGTCTAATAATAATAATAATGAAATAATATTGCTAATACTACTACTACTGCTACTATAACTACTACTACTACTACTACTAATAATAATAATAATAATAATAATAATAATAATAATAATAATAATAATAATAATAATAATAATAATATAAATAATAAAATGTATATTAACAGCATAAACAACATTAAATTCTCTGGCAACAGCTCTGGTTGACATTCCTGCACTCAGCATGTAAATAGCACGCTCCCTCAAAATTTGAGACATCTGTGGCATTGTGTTGTGTAACAAAACTACATATTTTAGAGTGGCCTTTTATTGTCCCCAGCACAAGGCGCACCTGTGTAATGCTCATGCTGTTTAATCAGCTTCTTGATATGCCACACCTGTCAGGTGGATATATTATCTTGGCAAAGGAGAAATGCTCACTAACAGGGATGTAAACAGATTTGTGCACATCATTTGACAGAAATACGCTGGGCTGTTTCATTGCAGCTCATGAAACGTGGGACCAACACTTTATATGTTGCGTTTGTATTTCTGTTCAGTATAAATCAAATGCTTTTGATTAATCAATAAAGTTTGCCTGGGTCAGATGAAGAATGTATATACATTTGGGAATGTCTTAATTTTTCAAAGATTTTTGCTATTGATTACTGACATACTGTAGATCTATAGTTATTCGGGTCTAAGGTATTTTCAGCTTCATGAAGAAGGGTCACTCGGGCACATTTCCATACAAAAGTTATTTCACCAGTCGTTAAATACATGTTGAATAGATCTGCTTTATAAATGTGGGTTTCAGTCGATACAGGCCAGCTCCTTAGTTTATATTTATTTAATAGAGGAGAGGCAGTATATCAGTTAGTTAATCTTTCTAAAGTTAAATATCTGATTTGGGTTGTTGGTCTCCTGGTTCCACGTATACCTAGTATTGATGGAATTGTGGTTGAAATTATTATTTGAGGTAACAGATGAGCTAATAGATAAGAAATGCAGATTAAAACATTGGCTATTTCTGCTGGCTCTTGAATGACATGGTCATTTGCTGAATAGGTTGATTATTTGACCTATTTAAAAGGTACAGTGGGGAAAAAAAGTATTTAGTCAGCCACCAATTGTGCATGTTCTCCCACTTAAAAAGATGAGAGAGGCCTGTAATTTTCATCATAGGTACACGTCAACTATGACAGACAAATTGAGAATTTATTTTCATGAAAATGACATTGTAGGATTTTTAATGAATTTATTTGCAAATTATGGTGGAAAATAAGTATTTGGTCACCTACAAACAAGCAAGATTTCTGGCTCTCACAGACCTGTAACTTCTTCTTTAAGAGGCTCCTCTGTCCTCCACTTGTTACCTGTATTAATGGCACGTGTTTGAACTTGTTATCAGTATAAAATACACCTGTCCACAACCTCAAACAGTCACACTCCAAACTCCACTATGGCCAAGACCAAAGAGCTGTCAAAGGACACCAGAAACACAATTGTAGACCTGCACCAGGCTGGGAAGACTGAATCTGCAATAGGTAAGCAGCTTGGTTTGAAGAAATCAACTGTGAGAGCAATTATTAGGAAATGGAAGACATACAAGACCACTGATAATCTCCCTCAATCTGGGGCTCCACGCAAGATCTCACCCCGTGGGGTCAAAATGATCACAAGAATGGTGAGCAAAAATACCAGAACCACACGGGGGGACCTAGTGAATGACCTGCAGAGAGCTGGGACCAAAGTAACAAAGCCTACCATCAGTAACACACTACGCCGCCAGGGACTCAAATCCTGCAGTGCACGACATGTCCCCCTGCTTAAGCCAGTACATGTCCAGGCCCGTCTGAAGTTTGCTAGAGTGCATTTGGATGATCCAGAAGAGGATTGGGAGAATGTGATATGGTCAGATTAAACCAAAATATAACTTTTTGGTAAAAACTCAACTCGTCGTGTTTGGAGGACAAAGAATGCTGAGTTGCATCCAAAGAACACCATACCTACTGTGAAGCATGGGGGTGGAAACATCATGCTTTGGGGCTGTTTTTCTGCAAAGGGACCAGGACGACTGATCCGTGTAAAGGAAAGAATGAATGGGGCCATGTATCGTGAGATTTTGAGTGAAAACCTCCTTCCATCAGCAAGGGCATTGAAGACGAAACGTGGCTGGGTCTTTCAGCATGACAATGATCCCAAACACACCGCCCGGGCAACGAAGGAGTGGCTTCGTAAGAAGCATTTCAAGGTCCTGGAGTGGGCTAGCCAGTCTCCAGATCTCAACCCCATAGAAAATCTTTGGAGGGAGTTGAAAGTCTGTGTTGCCCAGCGACAGCCCCAAAACATCACTGCTCTAGAGGAGATATGCATGGAGGAATGGGCCAAAATACCAGCAACAGTGTGTGAAAACCTTGTGAAGACTTACAGAAAACGTTTGACCTGTGTCTTTGCCAACAAAGGGTATATAACTAAGTATTGAGAAACTTTTGTTATTGACCAAATACTTATTTTCCACCATAATTTGCAAATAAATTCATTAAAAATCCTACAATGTGATTTTCTGGAAATGTTTTTCTTATTTTGTCTGTCATAGTTGACGTGTACCTATGATGAAAATTACAGGCCTCTCTCATCTTTTTAAGTGGGAGAACTTGCACAATTGGTGGCTGACTAAATACTTTTTTTCCCCACTGTAATTTGTGTATTTCCAGAACTGCTGTGGATTTTTTAAATTATTTGTAAGACTAACCATATCGAAGGAGGCTTTTGCGTTTCTAGTTTTAGTTTTACTGGCGTTTCTTAATTTTCTATAGGAATCCCAATCAGTTGGATCTTTTGTTCTATGGTGCTTCGTTGAGGCTACGATATGATTTCATCCAGGCCAAGGTGATCCTAGGGCCCAGCATGGCCAAACCCCAGTCGCTCTCTGTAATGAGACACCTCTGTGAAAAGCAAAACAAACACACTGAGATTTAGACACAGGAAAGCAGGAAGGCACGTGCATGCTGCAGGCACACTGGGGGAACATGCACGCACACACACACGCACACACACACGCACACACACACACACACACACACACACACACACACACACACTCACATACACACACACACCCCCAGGGGCACTGCAGCAACTTTTTACAGTAACCCAGGAAACCCATTACGGGTGGTAACTGTAAAAAGTCTATACTTTGCCCCAGGATACCCATTACGGGCGGTAACTATAGAAACAATGTCGCTTTTTTTCAACGCACCTCCTTGTTATTGCGTTTCCATTTTCATGTTCATGTATTGCACTTGCATTCAGTAGCATCTATGAATCACATGATTATGAAGACATATATGTATAACAGTGTGTATTCTTATTTTATATGTCTGAAGTTTTGTCCTTGTGATGTACTTGTCTATTAATGTTATGTATTATGTCATGAATTATGTTTTGTGTGGACACCATGGAGAGTAGCTGCTGCTTTAGCAGTAGCTAATGGGGATCCTAATAAAGTACTAAAAATACTCAAATACTCTCTCTGACCCCTCCTTTGACACATTTCTCACTCATTAATGCATTTTTTTTTACCAGGGCTGTGTGTCCCTCTCACCATCTCTCTTTATTTCGCTCCCTCTCCCTTTCACTCAAACCACCCCCTCCTTCCTTCCCTCCCTCCCTCCCTCCCTTCATCTTGCTCTTTCCCCTTCAGCCATGCTTTGTTTGCTTGGCTTTTGCTAGCGTTCCAGAGAGACACAGAGAGAGGGAGAGAGAGAGAGAGAGAGAGAGAGAGAGAGAGAGAGAGAGAGAGAGAGAGAGAGAGAGAGAGAGAGAGAGAGAGAGAGGGAGCGAGCGAGCGAGCAAAGGAGTGGGAGCCAATTCATCCCTCTCTTCTTTGCAAGGTTGAATGTTTTTGTTTTTTTCATGAACCAAAGGACACTGGCAGGGTTTATGCAACACTATATGGCAGCATTATTTATTTTGAGATTTATCTGTACTAGATAAATATATTCTACCTCAGAAACACATCACCATATTTACACAGTGAGCCAGTGAGGGGAGAGTAGACACAGAGTTAGAAGTCATCTATATTTGTCAAGCTATTACAATCCCCAAAGGGAGAGAAGAAGAAACAATGAGATCCAGAGTTTTTCCAGGTCAGGTCATGGTCAAACTCCTTGCAGTAGTCTGCGTGAGGTAGAGTAAATGCTAGTGAGACCGATAGACAGGCAGACCGACAAGACGACAGACAGAGGACAAAGACACACAGAGAGAGAGAGAGAGAGAGAGAGAGAGAGAGAGAGAGAGGGAGAGAGAGAGAGAGAGAGAGGGAGAGAGAGAGAGAGAGATATGAACAGACACTCAAATGGTTCTGAATACAGACTCTAATAGGGTGAAGTAACAGCGTTAGCTCCAATCAGGGGGCTTCATTCAGTGTGAACATAAAACATTTTTTTGGGAGATCAGCAACATGTGGAGGAATCCTGATGTGGTTATAAAGTTCATTCACTTATTCCGTTATTCGCTTATCCAGCTTAATGGATAAAATTATCATTTGGTTAGGAGTTAGGGAATTAGTTTAAGTTTTACAGTTAGATCTACTATTCTCTATGCCTAGAACTCTGATCATCTGACTCCAACACAACTGTTCAATCTTATTAAAGGTCCAATGCAGCCGTTTTTATCTCAATATCAAATCATTTCTGGGTAACAATGAAATGCCTTACTGTGATTGTTTTCAATTGAAATGGTAAAAAATTAACAAAAATACCTTCTCAAACAAGAATTTTGCTAGAACTGTCTGGGAGTGGTCTGAGTGGGGAGGGGAAAACTGAAAACTAGCTGTTATTGGCAGAGAGGTTTGGAATTCTCTTTCTTATTGGTCTTTTAACTAATTTACTGCCTGGTGATGTCATCATGGATGGCCAAAATTCCTGTAATAATTGTTTAACCACTGCCAGGGAGAAGAGAAAGAGAGAGAGAGAGAGAGAGAGAGAGAGATAGAGAGAGAGAGAGAGAGAGAGAGAGAGAGAGAGAGAGAGAGAGAGAGAGAGAGAGAGAGAGAGAGAGAGAGAGAGAGAGAGAGAGAGAGAGAAATACATACTGAACAAAAATATAAACACAACATGTAAAGTGTCTGTTCAATGTTTCATGAGCTGAAATAACATATCGCAGAAATGTTCCATACGCACAAAAAGCTTATTTCTCTCAAATTATGTGCAGAAATTTGTTTACATCCCTGTTGGCGAGCATTTCTCCTTTGTCAAGATAATCCATCCAACTGACAATTGTGGCATACAGTGAGGGAAAAAAGTATTTGATCCCCTGCTGATTTTGTACGTTTTCCCACTGACAAAGACATGATCAGTCTATCATTTTAATGGTAGGTTTATTTGAACAGTGAGAGGCAGAATAACAACAAAATAATCCAGAATACCTCATGTCAAAAATGTTATAAATTAATTTGCATTTTAATGAGGGAAATAAGTATTTGACCCCTCTGCAAAACATGACTTAGTACTTGGTGGCAAAACCCTTGTTGGCAATCACAGAGGTCAGACGTTTCTTGTAGATGGCCACCAGGTTTGCACACATCTCAGGAGGGATTTTGTCCCACTCCTCTTTGCAGATCTTCTCCAAGTCATTAAGGTTTCGAGGCTGACGTTTGGCAACTCAAACCTTCAGCTCCCTCCACAGATTTTCTATGGGATTAAGGTCTGGAGACTGGCTAGGCCACTCCAGGACCTTAATGTGCTTCTTCTTGAGCCACTCCTTTGTTGCCATGGCCGTGTGTTTTGGGTCATTGTCATGCTGGAATACCCATCCACAACCCATTTTCTATGCCCTGGCTGAGGGAAGGAGGTTCTCACCCAAGATTTGACGGTACATGGCCCCGTCCATCGTCCCTTTGATGCAGTGAAGTTGTCCTGGGGATGGTGTTCTTGGGGTCATAGGCAGCATTCCTCCTCCTCCAAACACGGCGAGTTGAGTTGATGCCAAAGAGCTCCATTTTGGTCTCATCTGACCACAACACCTTCCCCCAGTTCTCCTCTGAATCATTCAGATATTCATTGGCAAACTTCAGACGGGCCTGTATATGTGCTTTCTTGAGCAGGGGGACCTTGCGGGCGCTGCAGGATTTCAGTCCTTCACGGCGTATTGTGTTACCAATTGTTTTATTGGTGACTATGGTCCCAGCTGCCTTGAGATCATTGACAAGATCCTCCCGTGTAGTTCTGGGCTGATTCCTCACCGTTCTCATGATCATTGCAACTCCACAAGGTGAGATCTCGCATGGAGCCCCAGGCCGAGGGAGATTGACAGATCTTTTGTGTTTCTTCCATTTGCAAATAATCACACCAACTGTTGTCACCTTCTCACCAAGCTGCTTGGCGATTGTCTTGTAGCCCATTACAGCCTTGTGTAGGTCTACAATCTTGTCCCTGACATCCTTGGAGAGCTCTTTGGTCTTGGCCATGGTGGAGAGTTTGGAATCTGATTGATTGATTGCTTCTGTGGACAGGTGTCTTTTATACAGGTAACAAACTGAGATTAGGAGCACTCCTTTAAGAGTGTGCTCCTAATCTCAGCTCGTTACCTGTACAAAATACACCTGGGAGCCAGAAATCTTTCTGATTGAGAGGGGGTCAAATACTTATTTCCCTCATTAAAATGAAAATCAATTTATAACATTTTTGACTTGCGTTTTTCTGGATTTTGTTGTTGTTATTCTGTCTCTCACTGTTCAAATAAACCTACCATTAAAATGATATACTGATAATTTCTTTGTCAGAGGGCAAACGTACAAAATCAGCAGGGGATCAAATACTTTTTTAATAATAATAAAAACAATTTTTCCCTCACTGTATCAAGAAGCTGATTAAACAGCATGATCATTACACAGTTGCACCTTGTGCTGGGGACAATAAAAGGCCACTAAAAAGTGCAGTTATTTTACACAACACAATTCCACAGATGTCTCAAGTTTTGAGTTAGCATGCAATTGGCATGCTGACTTCAGGAATGTCCCCCAGAGCTGTTGAAAGAGAATGTAATTAGAATTTTCTAACATAAACCGCCTCCAACGTTGTTTTTGAGAATTTGGCAGTACGTCCACCGGCCTTACATCCGCATAAAGATGGCACAGGAGGGGAAGGCTGCTGTTTAATGGACTCTTAACAAACTCTGCTATGTTGTGTGTTTTTTCGCATTTTTGTAACTTATTTTGTACATAATGTTGCTGCTACCGTCTCTTATGACTGAAAAGCACTTCTGGACATCAGAACAGCGATTACTCACCTTGAACTGGACGAATAACTTTTCTTTAATAAGTCGGACGAGAGGGATTTGCTCCAGACACCCGACAGGACCCTCATCCCCATCATTTGCAGTAGAAAGAAAAGGAGATATCGCGGAAGTAGATCGGGGTGCTTGGTAAGGAGCCGGCGACGAGTGGCTAATCTGCCTTTGCCATCGATACTATTGGCCAATTTACAATCGCTTGATAATGAAGTGGACGAACTACAGGCACGAATATCCTACCAACGGGACATTAAAAACTGTAATATCTTATGTTTCACTGAGTCGTGCCTGAACGAAGACATGAATAACATACAGCTGGCGGGTTATACACTGTATCGGCAAGTTAGAACGGTAGCCTCTGGAAAGACAAGGGGTGGCGGTCTATGTATATTTGTAAACAACAGCTGGTGCACAATATCTGAGGAAGTCTCGAGGTTTTGCTCGCCTGAGGTAGAGTATCTCATGATAAGTTGTAGACCACACTATCTACCAAGAGAGTTTTCATCTATATTTTTCGTAGCTGTCTATTTACCACCACTAAGACTACACTCAATGAACTGTATACGGCCATAAGCAAACCGGAAAATGCTCATCCAGAGGCGGCGCTCCTTTACCTCATTTCCACCAGCATGTTAAATATGCAACCAAAGGGAGAAAAAAAACTCTAGACCACCTTTACTCCACACACAGAGACACATACAAAGCTCTCCCTCGCCCTCCATTTGGCAAAACTGACCATAATTATATCCTCCTGATTCCTGCTTACAAGCAAAAACTAAAGCAGGAAGCACCAGTGACTCAGTCAATAAAAAAGTGGTCAGATGAAGCAGAAGTTAAGCTACAGGACTGTTTTGCTAGTGTAGTGTATTGACAATATGATGGTGTTAAATGTTTTTAAATGGAACTGAAAGAATGTTGATTTTTGGTATTAAGAGGGAAGGTTTTAGCGTGACGTCACATATGACAGACAGGAAGTGTCTTGGAGACTGGGGATTGGTCAGAAGAGGTCAGTTTCATTGTTTATAAATAAGGGGGTGAGGCGAGGAAGACGGCAGAACGGCCATAGCAATCTGGGGAGCCGTTCTCCGGACATCGCGAGTCTGTACCTATGCTGTAAACTCGTGATCTTAATAAAAGCCTCTTACACGATGCAGCATAATGGACTCTGTGTTGACAGCAATAATTGCCACCATTCATCATATACGACATAATGGCGCCCAACGTGGGGCTGGGTTTGCGTCTCTTCCTTGTTTCAGTCAACCGCCGGCCTAACTCTCTCTGAAGCATGGCCGAAAAAAGGGTGAGTGTTCTTACCGCTTCAGAGTTTGTTAGATTGGATATGACTTGTGTACACTGAAGAGATGTTCCATTTCGACCTGGCCTCGGTGGTGTTATTGCTGGTCGACTGGAGTCTGCTAAAATTTATTCCATCGGAAACGGCAGATAATTGGAATGTAGAGCATTAAACGGTAGGATTTAAGTATTGAAAGTGTATATTCCATTGGTAACGGGTGACAATGGTTGGTAAATTCAGATATGCGCATTCTTTAGGGCATTGCAGGTTTAGATAAGCCCTTGTGACGAACGAGGCGACCACCAGGGTGGGCCAAAATCCTGGACATGCATTAGGAGTGTTCAGGTTCAGTCTGGGACTGGGGGTTGGTGGGACATTTCTTGGGGATGGCTTACTCAACTTCTGTTCGACGGGATAGTTGCATTGGGGGGGATCGCTCACTGAAATAGCCATACCCACGGCAGAATAAATTTAGGACAAACGAAACAGTACTCAATTAAAGACGCAATGCGGGTTTGTTACATGTTGTAGGCCGCAGTTGGCTAAAGGCTAATGCTAACGGCTAATTGCTAAATGCTAAATGTGTGTTGTCACAGTGTACCTAATGCTAACGGCTAATTGCTAAATGCTAGATGTGTGTTGTCACAGTGTACCTAAGGCTAAATGCTAATTGCTAAATGCTAATTGTGTTGCGTGCTACATGATAACTTCAACCTTGGAGGTCCACTGCGATGGATTCAAGCCTCTTAAACTTGTTTGTATGTGGTGGAATTTAAAGTTCTACGCAAATGTGAGCTCTGTTATGTGTAATTGTGTGAGTATAAGGTATAAAATAGTGACGCTGTAGCGTAATGCTATCGTTCTGTTGTGTGGTAAGCATGGGCTTGAATGGATGTGCGCATGCGTGTGATTTTACAGGGCTAAAACTACGACATGTGGCCGTGCTGAGCCTACAAAACAAAATGGTGGCTTTGGGGTTTCCTTACAGGGGTTTAATAGCTACAGATAAAGAGAAGATGGTCACGAATCTTTTAAATAGTTAAAGTAACTGTTATTCGAACGTTAAACTAGTTGTTGAGATGTAGTAAATTTATACATTAAATATATGTTGGCGAAGTATAATTAATTGAATTAAATGACGGATTAAAATAAAATAAAAATGTTGTTGAGCGATCTATTTAGTTCTGAGTTTAGTCTTAGAGTGAATAATGTAGAACGAACGAATATTGAATGGTTGGAAATACTCAGTGATTGCATTAACTGCTGAAATCTTGTGTGTTTCTATGTTTTTTTGAAATATGAGAGGAACATGGAACGAGAGGAGAGAGAGAGAAGGGGCTGACGTGTGCGTCACGTGACAAGGTGTGACGAGGCAGACGAGAGGATCAGATCAGGCTAGTACACAAAATCATCCTAACAAGATATGTGATGTTATGACAATTTTGCATAGGCTTGGCAAATGATTCATTAAAAATTGCATTTTGGAGGCTCTGTGTATCACTGGGGTTTGATGGGAATTGGAGTATTGAAGGGTTGTAAGGTTAGAAGGCTTTGTTTATGGGTATTTTAGTCTGAAGATGACTAACTTGCATTTACTGGCAGTTGATGGGTTGTGGTAAGATAGCCAACACTCATTGATAAATTGGTGACATAGAATATAGGAATAAAAAATTGGTTTTAAATTATTCCTAATTTTTGATTGAGGTTTTAATTTGTTTTTTATTTTTAATTAAATGGTTTTTGAATAAGGCATTTAATTGACATTTTTAATATTCATATTTTTTTATTTTTTTATTTTAAATTTTTTTTTGGGGGTTGTTAGGGTTATATTAATAATTTAAGGGGGGAAGCCATAGGCTATACAGTCTAAAATAACATAGTTCACAATAAAGGAATATAAAAGGCTTGATATAGGGGAAAATGGATTAAAATAGTCATTTTTTAATCAAAGTAGGGTTAGAGAGTAGTGTTAGAAAGACTAATGGCAGATGTTAGTACACCTTTCTCACATACGGATTCAGCAAAAAGACACCCACCTTACGAGAAGGAAGCTTTCAGTGATCATCTAGCATGGTGATTATGGCATCAGAGATGAAGACGAATACAAGCAGAAACGACGATGAAGATGAATTCAAAACTCCAGAAGGAAGGAAAACCGGGATGTCTGGGAACTTAAAGAAGATGAGGATGATGAAGATGAGTGATTGAGAGAGGTCATGGGTGGATATGACTCTGTGATCAGAAGGAAGTTGGCAAGAGAGAAACGAAGAAGGATACGCGAGATTTGATCTCTGATGGAAGTTGAAGATGAAGAAAGTGATGAAGATTTCGAGGTTAAAGGTGTTTTATGTTCAAGAGGATTTTATCCTACAATGACTGGTAAAGAAGAAATAGGAGATATAGACCGATGCTTATCATGCCTGGATAAAGCAAATAGTTTAGAAGTAACACAGTTGAAGATACAGAAGAGACAAGGAGAAAACCTCACGGAGAACATTTTTAATCCCAAGAATTGGAGGAGAAGAAGAATACATTGAGGCAAAGATGCTGAAGAAAAGTAAGAAGATGATGGAAGACGATATTTCGAGGACAGAACTTAAAATATAAGCTTTTGAAGAATCCTGATATGTCAACAACAATGAACAGGACAAAGAAACTCTGAGAAGTCAATCATACAACTGGTGGAGAAGAGAAGCTTGTGTGATGAAGAATCAGGGTGAACCAAATCAACAATCACTGTTACAGCTTCAACTGAACAATATCGAATGCAATTGTACCAGCCAAGGGGGGTACCAGATGTTCCATATCCACAATCAGTTTCTGGACAGACACAGAATGAGAGGAAGAGGATGAGAAGACTTAGGAGGAGGAAGATTTCGGCTACACTTCCAGCAACTCTCAGACTTTACCTGGGATGGAAATGCGCCAGGAGAAAACAACAGAGGACGATGAAGGAGCAAGTGAAGATCACCTGTTCTAGAAGAGATGAAGGGGGGGTGTCAGCTGAAGAGCACCGATTAGAGAAGAAGAGAAAATAGCTAACTATTGAAGTAAAAACAACCGACCAGAGGACTATGAGAAATAATGGTGAATAGTGTAAAAACTTATCTGTGTTCAGCCTAAAGAGGTTAAACATCTCACTAATTGATAACGAATTAGGATAGGGATTTGAGGTAGTAAAACAGTTAATTACTCTTAAAGTACTAATATTAGAAGATACTGTTATTGCCGTGTTGGGAAGAGAATTGAATTGTACAATAAGATGTACACTAGACGACTGTCAGACAGTCTGTCTGAAAAGTTAAAAGGGGTGACTGTTTATTCTGGGTTACATTCTTACACTAAGAGATTTCAGGCTAGGCTAAAAGGTGTTTAGACGTTTTGCCAAGTCTGTGTGTAATGAGTCAGAAGCAGGTGGGGAACTTTCCCAATCACATATTCTAAAATTTGGTGGTAAGAGATTTTGTGATTAAATCAAGGAAAAAAGTTTTAAATGTTATGAGAGAAAAGATTAAAATAAGTTAGGAGTAGATTAGGGTTGAAAGAACTCTGAGACAGTAAGCTAAGTTTCAAAGTTAGTAGTAAGACAGAGAGAGAACAGTGAGGAAGGACATTTTAAAGTTTAGTGGGAAGATAGGGTAGGAGTTTAGATCGGTTAGGAGCAGATGCATTGAGAAAGTATGTGTTGCTGAATGATAAGAGAAGATTGAGGGTGATTGAGTATCTATATTTACAGTTCCCAGCAGGGAGATCAAGGTAATTATGGGTGTATTTTGTGTAATCAAAGGTTTGAAAGTCAGGGATTTAGAGAAAGGACTGAGATTTGGGGAAAAAGTGACACTAGTGGTGATAGATGGAAGTACAAGTAAAGAGTTCAAAGTCTTAGGGGAAAACTGGGGAAAATTAGGAGTAACTAAGGACATTAACACTTCAGTTTATTAGAACAACAGGGAGAAGCAATTTAACTCTTTCAACATTGATAGTTATTAAAGCCATAAATATATCGCATTTGATTATAAGGGAACCAATACAGCACCAATTATAGGGGGAAAAGACTGTTATTAGGGTTAGGATGGGGACGTTCCTCCCATATGGAGAGATAATTATGGAGAATAAGTGTTGTTATCAGGACCAGGAGTAGAAGCTGTTGCACCTAGTCAAAGGAGGGATAGGTTGTACAACGATATGAAGTGGAAGAGGTTAGGAGTGACTGTTCACTTATGTTGCGTAATGTTACAGAGAAAGGTCAGGGAGAATATATGTATACTTATCTAGTGCAAGCATTAGAAGTTGTTCCGGTTAAGAATTATGGGTTAAAGGGCTATGTAATTCGTAAAGTGATGCCTATAATGGAAGATTTGAAATCTGTTGAAGCTTCCGCAGTCACCGAAGGAGTTCAGGAAGAATATGTTACAGTAGTCACTCCAACAGTAGATAATACAGAGGATAATAGGAACTTTTGCACTAGAAGTAATTAGGGTTGATACAGCAATTAAGTCAACTACTTTAATGGTAACTTTGGAAGGGATTAGTGATACGATGGCAATAGCAAAAGAGGGAGTATGACATCGACAACAACTTTTCTGAAATTAAATGGGGAATTTTAGACTCATGGGTTATGTTACGGATGGAGAGTGCTGTCAATGATAGTACGAATGGGGTTAAAATAGGAGAACAGATAGTAGTAGAGAGAATATAGATTCATCATGGAGGACAGGATGAGGTCTTTGATTTTGATGACAGACAGGGAGAGGTATCTGATCAGTACCGCTCGTTCTTCTGTTGTGGAAATTAGAGATAGATTAACTCATTCTGTAAGATCAGTGAGGAATCTTGAGGGTCCATGTCTGTTGAGAATTCCATCCCAAACATGTTAGACGGTTGCGCAGCCTCTATCAGGTATGGGTCAGTCTTATGATTTGTCATGACTGTGGTATTGGCAACAGTCATTGACAGATAAAATAATGTCGTTGTCAGAACAGTGGTTTAAGCCTAGGTTTAAGTAGTGTTCTTGGGTAAATGAATTACCCTATGGGAATTGTTAACTGGGAAAGGAAAATCAGGTAACAACGGAACCATGAAGTATTCAGGTGAAACATTGAGGGCTAAAAGTTGTTTTATTCTAATAAAACATATGAGGTAAGGGGTGTGTTTATGGGAAGATCAGATTGGGATGTTATATGATAACTTTGGATAAGCATGACCTTAAGGGTAGTAATGAGAAATATGTTACTTTTTAGGTAGCAGGTAGTAAGAAAAGCAGGACTTTGATGGTTAAAAGATTAGCTTTTGCCTATGACTATGGGGAATTTTAGAGATATTTAGAGGGGGTTTGTGAGGATAAAGTATATTTATTCTTACATTATGGATGGACAGGATTTGGTTACATGTCAACGTTGAAGCTTCCATATGAGGCTTTTACTATTAAAAGAGGAGTAGCACCGAACACAGATCAATTACTTGTTATAATCCTATTCTGTTTGGTTTCGAGACGTTTAGGTTGTCTCGAAAGAGGGGAATGTAGTGTATTGACAATATGATGGTGTTAAATGTTTTTAAATGGAACTGAAAGAATGCTGATTTTTGGTATTAAGAGGGAAGGTTTTAGCGTGACGTCACATATGACAGACAGGAAGTGTCTTGGAGACTGGGGATTGGTCAGAAGAGGTCAGTTTCATTGTTTATAAATAAGGGGGTGAGGCGAGGAAGACGGCAGAACGGCCATAGCAATCTGGGGAGCCGTTCTCCGGACATCGCGAGTCTGTACCTATGCTGTAAACTCGTGATCTTAATAAAAGCCTCTTACACGATGCAGCATAATGGACTCTGTGTTGACAGCAATAATTGCCACCATTCATCATATACGACACTAGCACAGACTAGAAAATGTTCTGGGATTCTTTCGATGGCATTGAGGAGTACACCACATCAGTCACTGGCTTCATCAATAAGTGCATCGATGACGTCGTCCCCACAGTGACTGTGCGTACATACCCCAACCAGAAGCTATGCATTACAGGCAACATCCGCACTGAGCTAAAGGGTAGAGCTGCCGCTTTCAAGGAGCGGGACTCTAACACAGAAGCTTATAAGAAATCCCGCTATGCCCTCCGACGAACCATCAAACAGACAAAGCGTCAATACAGGGACTAAGATCGAATCGTACTACACCGGCTCCGACGCTCATCGGATGTGGCAGGGATTGCAAACTATCACAGACTACAAAGGGAAGCACAGCCGCGAGCTGCCCAGTGACACAAGCCTACCAGACGAGCTAAATTACTTCTATGCTCACTTCGAGGCAAGTAACACTGAAACATGCATGAGAGCATCAGCTGTTCAAGATGACTGAGTGATCACGCTCTCTGTAGCCGATGTGAGTAAGACCTTTAAACAGGTCAACATTCACAAGGCCGCAGGGCCAGACGGATTTAGCAGTACGTGTACTCCGAGCCTGCGCTGACCAACTGGCAAGTGTCTTCATTGACATCTTCAACCTCTCCCTGTCTGAGTCTGTAATACCAACATGTTTCAAGCAGACCACCATAGTCCCTGTGCCCAAGAACACTAAGGTAACCTGCCTAAATGACTACCGACCCGTAGCACTCACATCTGTAGCCATGAAGTGCTTTGAAAGGCTATGGCTCACATCAACACCATTATCCCAGAACCCTAGACCCACTCCAATTTGCATACCGCCCAAACAGATCCACATATGATGCAATCTCTATTGCTCTCCACACTGCCCTTTCACACCTGGACAAAAG